>NC_088235.1:383058-423058 GCF_036934945.1 Oncorhynchus masou masou
CAAGGTATGTATAGTTTAGGCCAAGGTATGTATAGTTTAGGACAAGGTGGGTATAGTTTAGGCCAAGGTATGTATAGTTTAGGCCAAGGTATGTATAGTTTAGGCCAAGGTATGTATAGTTTAGGCCAAGGTATGTATAGTTTAGGCCAAGGTATGTATAGTTTAGGACAAGGTATGTATAGTTTAGGCCAAGGTATGTATAGTTTAGGCCAAGGTATGTATAGTTTAGGCCAAGGTATGTATAGTTTAGGCCAAGGTATGTATAGTTTAGGCCAAGGTATGTATAGTTTAGGCCAAGGTATGAATAGTTTTTTGTGTGCTCTAGGGCAACAGTGTCTAGATGGAATTTGTATTTGTGGTCCTGACGACTGGACCTTTTTTGGAACACCATTATTTTGGTCTTACTGAGATTCACTGTCAGGGGCCAGGTCTGGCAGAATCTGTGCATAAGATCTAGGTGCTGCTGTAGGCCCTCCTTGGTTGGTGACAGAAGCACCAGATCATCAGCAAACAGCAGACATTTAACTTCAGATTCTAGTAGGGTGAGGCCGGGTGCTGCAGACTTTTCTAGTGCCCGCGCCAATTTGTTGATATATATGTTGAAGAGGGTGGGGCTTAAGCTGCATGCCTGTCTCACCCCACGGCCTTGTGGCAAGAAATGTGTGTGTTTTTTGCCTATTTTAACCGCACACTTGTTGTGGATTTTATGATGTCGTATGTTTTACCCCCAACACCACTTTCCATCAGATTGTATAGCAGACCCTCATGCCAAATTGAGTCAAAGGCTTTTTTGAAATCAACAAAGCATGAGAAGACTTTGCCTTTGTTTTGGTTTGTTTGTCAATTAGGGTGTGAATACATGGGTTCACAGTGTGTTAGGTAGGGTTAGGTAGGGTTAGGTAGGGTTCACAGTGTGTTTGGTAGGGTTAGGTAGGGTCCACAGTGTGTTAGGTAGGGTTAGGTAGGGTTCACAGTGTGTTAGGTAGGGTTAGGTAGGTTTCACAGTGTGTTAGGTAGGGTTAGGTAGGGTTCACAGTGTGTTAGGTAGAGTTAGGTAGGGTTCACAGTGTGTTAGGTAGAGTTAGGTAGGGTTAGGTAGGGTTCACAGTGTGTTAGGTAGGGTTAGGTAGGGTTCACAGTGTGTTAGGTAGGGTTAGGTAGGGTCCACAGTGTGTTAGGTAGGGTTCACAGTGTGTTAGGTAGGGTTAGGTAGGGTCCACAGTGTGTTAGGTAGGGTTAGGTAGGGTCCACAGTGTGTTAGGTAGGGTTAGGTAGGGTTCACAGTGTGTTAGGTAGGGTTAGGTAGGGTTCACAGTGTGTTAGGTAGGGTTCACAGTGTGTTAGGTAGGGTTAGGTAGGGTCCACAGTGTGTTAGGTAGGGTTAGGTAGGGTTCACAGTGTGTTAGGTAGGGTTAGGTAGGGTTCACAGTGTGTTAGGTAGGGTTAGATAGGGTTCACAGTGTGTTAGGTAGGGTTAGGTAGGGTTCACAGTGTGTTAGGTAGGGTTAGGTAGGGTTAGGTAGGGTTCACAGTGTGTTAGGTAGGGTTAGGTAGGGTTCACAGTGTGTTAGGTAGGGTTAGGTAGGGTTCACAGTGTGTTAGGTAGGGTTAGATAGGGTTCACAGTGTGTTAGGTAGGGTTAGGTAGGGTTCACAGTGTGTTAGGTAGGGTTAGGTAGGGTTAGGTAGGGTTAGGTAGGGTTCACAGTGTGTTAGGTAGGGTTAGGTAGGGTTCACAGTGTGTTAGGTAGGGTTAGGTAGGGTTCACAGTGTGTTAGGTAGGGTTAGGTAGGGTTCACAGTGTGTTAGGTAGGGTTAGGTAGGGTTCACAGTGTGTTAGGTAGGGTTAGGTAGGGTTAGGTAGGGTTCACAGTGTGTTAGGTAGGGTTAGGTAGGGTTAGGTAGGGTTCACAGTGTGTTAGGTAGGGTTAGGTAGGGTTAGGTAGGGTTCACAGTGTGTTAGGTAGGGTTAGGTAGGGTTCACAGTGTGTTAGGTAGGGTTAGGTAGGGTTCACAGTGTGTTAGGTAGGGTTAGGTAGGGTTCACAGTGTGTTAGGTAGGGTTAGGTAGGGTTAGGTAGGGTTCACAGTGTGTTAGGTAGGGTTAGGTAGGGTTCACAGTTTGTTAGGTAGGGTTCACAGTGTGTTAGGTAGGGTTAGATAGGGTTCACAGTGTGTTAGGTAGGGTTAGGTAGGGTTAGGTAGAGTTCACAGTGTGTTAGGTAGGGTTAGGTAGGGTTAGGTAGGGTCCACAGTGTGTTAGGTAGGGTTAGGTAGGGTTAGGTAGAGTTCACAGTGTGTTAGGTAGGGTTAGGTAGGGTTCACAGTGTGTTAGGTAGGGTTAGGTAGGGTTCACAGTGTGTTAGGTAGGGTTAGGTAGGGTCCACAGTGTGTTAGGTAGGGTTAGGTAGGGTTCACAGTTTGTTAGGTAGGGTTCACAGTGTGTTAGGTAGGGTTAGATAGGGTTCACAGTGTGTTAGGTAGGGTTAGGTAGGGTTAGGTAGAGTTCACAGTGTGTTAGGTAGGGTTAGGTAGGGTTCACAGTGTGTTAGGTAGGGTTAGGTAGGGTTCACAGTGTGTTAGGTAGGGTTAGGTAGGGTCCACAGTGTGTTAGGTAGGGTTAGGTAGGGTTAGGTAGAGTTCACAGTGTGTTAGGTAGGGTTAGGTAGGGTTCACAGTGTGTTAGGTAGGGTTAGGTAGGGTTCACAGTGTGTTAGGTAGGGTTAGGTAGGGTTCACAGTGTGTTAGGTAGGGTTAGGTAGGGTTCACAGTGTGTTAGGTAGGGTTAGGTAGGGTTCACAGTGTGTTAGGTAGGGTTAGGTAGGGTTAGGTAGGGTGTGTGAATACATGGTCTGACGAATGGTAATTTGTGCAGGGTGAATATTTGATATTTGCTCAGAACATTGTTTTCACTGAGGGAAATGTGTGTCTGCTGATAATGATAATAGAGGATTTTCCCCAAGTTGCTGTTGACGCATATCCCAAAGTAGTTATTAGAGTCAAATTTGTCTCCACTTTTGTGGTTTGTGGTGATCAATCCTTGGTTCAGAGGGCTAGGTAGGGCTAGGTAGGGTTAGGTAGGGCTAGGTAGGGCTAGGTAGGGTTAGGTAGGGTTAGGTAGGGTTAGGTAGGGTTAGGAAGGGTTAGGTATGGTCAGGTAGGGTTAGGAAGGGTTCACAGAGGGTTAGGTAGGGTTAGGTAGGGTTAGGAAAGGTTCACAGAGGGTTAGGTAGGGTTAAGTAGGGTTAGGTAGGGTTAGATAGGGTTAGATAGAGTTAGGAAGGGTTATAGAGGGTTAGGTAGGGTTAGGTAGGGTTAGGAAAGGTTCACAGAGGGTTAGGTAGGGTTAAGTAGGGTTAGGTAGGGTTAGATAGGGTTAGATAGAGTTAGGAAGGGTTATAGAGGGTTAGGTAGGGTAAGGTAGGGCTATAGAGGGTTAGATAGGGTTAGGTAGGGTTAGGTATGGTCAGGTAGGGTTAGGAAGGGTTCACAGAGGGTTAGGTAGGGTTAGGTAGGGTAAGGTAGGGCTATAGAGGGTTAGGTAGGGTTAGGTAGGGTTAGGTAGGGTTAGGTAGAGTTATAGAGGGTTAGGTAGGGTTAGGTAGGGTTAGGAAGGGTTCACAGAGGGTTAGGTAGGGTGAGGTAGGGTTATAGAGGGTTAGGTAGGGTGAGGTAGGGTTAGGAAGGGTTCACAGAGGGTTAGGTAGGGTGAGGTAGGGTTATGTAGGGTTATAGAGGGTTAGGTAGGGTGAGGTAGGGTTAGGAAGGGTTCACAGAGGGTTAGGTAGGGTTAGGTAGGGTGAGGTAGGGTTAGATAGGGTTAGGTAGAGTTAGGTAGGGTTAGATAGTGTTAGGTATAGTTAGGTAGGGTTAGATAGTGTTAGGTAGGGTTACGTAAGGTTAGATAGGTTTAGGTAGAGTTAGGTAGTGGTAGGTAGAGTTAGGTAGGGTTTAGGTAGGGTCCACAGTATGTTAGGTAGGGTTCACACTATGTTAGGTAGGGTTAGGTAGGGTTCACACTATGTTAGGTAGGGTTAGGTAGGGTTCACAGTGTGTTAGGTAGGGTTCACACTATGTTAGGTAGGGTTAGGTAGGGTTCACAGTGTGTTTGGTAGGGTTCACAGTGGGTTAGATAGGGTTAGGTAGGGTTAGATAGGGTTCGGTAGGGTTAGGTAGGGTTAGATAGGGTTCACAGAGGGTTAGGTAGGGTTATGTAGGGTTAGGTAGGGTTAGATAGGGTAGGTAGGGTTAGGTAGGGTTAGGTAGGGTTAGATAGGGTTAGATGGGGTAAGGTAGGGTTAGGTAGGGTTAGGTAGGGTTAGATAGGGTAAGGTAGGGTTAGGTAGGGTTAGGGTTAGGTAGGGTTAGATGGGGTAAGGTAGGGTTAGGTAGGGTTAGGTAGGGTTAGATAGGGTTAGATAGGGCTAGATAGGGTTAGGTAGGGTTAGATGGGGTAAGGTAGGGTTAGGTAGGGTTAGATAGGGTTAGGTAGGGTTAGGTAGGGTTAGGTAGGGTTATGTAGGGTTAGATAGGGTTAGGTAGGGTTAGGGTTAGGTAGGGTTAGATAGGGTGTTAGGTAGGGTTAGATAGGGTTAGGTAGGGTTAGATAGGGTTAGGTAGGGTTAGGGTTAGGTAGGGTTAGATAGGGTTAGGTAGGGTTAGATAGGGTTAGGTAGGGTTAGGTAGGGTTAGGGTTAGGTAGGGTTAGGTAGGGTTAGGTAGGGTTAGATAGGGTTAGGTAGGGTTAGATAGGGTTAGGTAGGGTTAGATAGGGTTAGGTAGGGTTAGATGGGGTAAGGTAGGGTTAGGTAGGGTTAGATAGGGTTAGGTAGGTTAGATGGGGTAAGGTAGGGTTAGATAGGGTTAGGTAGGGTTAGATGGGGTTAGGTAGGGTTAGATGGGGTTAGATAGGGTTAGGTAGGGTTAGATAGGGTTAGGTAGGGTTAGATAGGGTTAGGTAGGGTTAGATGGGGTAAGGTAGGGTTAGGTAGGGTTAGATAGGGTAAAGGTAGAGTTAGGTAGGGTTAGGTAGGGTTAGATAGGGTAAGGTAGGGAAGTTAGGTAGGGTTAGATAGGGTATGTTAGGATTAGGTAGGGTTAGATAGGTATGTTAGGTTAGGTAGGGTTAGATAGGGTAAGGTAGGGTTAGATAGGGTTAGGTAGGGTTAGGTAGGGTTAGGTAGGGTTAGGTAGGGTTAGGTAGGGTTAGGTAGGGTTAGATAGGTAAGGTAGGGTTAGGTAGGGCTAGGTAGGGTTAGGTAGGGTTAGATAGGGTAAGGTAGGGTTAGGTAGGGTTAGGTAGGGTAGGTAGGTTTAGGTAGGGTTAGATAGGGTTTAGGTAGGGTTAGGTAGGGTTAGATGGGTTAAGGTAGGGTTAGGTAGGGCTAGGTAGGGCTAGGTAGGGTTAGGTAGGGCTAGATAGGGTTAGGTAGGGTTAGGTAGGGCTAGGTAGGTTTAGGTAGGGTTAGATAGGGTAAGGTAGGGTTAGGGTTAGGTAGGGTTAGATAGGGTAAGGTAGGGTTAGATAGGGTTAGGGTTAGGTAGGGTTAGGTAGGGTTAGATGGGGTAAGGTAGGGTAGGTAGGGTTAGGTAGGGTTAGGTAGGGTTAGGTAGGGTTAGATAGGGTTAGGGTTAGGTAGGGTTAGATGGGTTAGGTAGGGTTAGGTAGGGTTAGGTAGGGTTAGATAGGGTTAGGTAGGGTTAGATAGGGTAAGGTAGGGTTAGGTAGGGTTAGATGGGGTAGGTAGGGTTAGGTAGGGTTAGATAGGGTTAGATAGGGTTAGGTAGGGTTAGATAGGGTAAGGTAGGGTTAGATAGGGTTAGGTAGGGTTAGGTAGGGTTAGGTAGGGTTAGATAGGGTTAGGTAGGGTTAGATAGGGTTAGGTAGGGTTAGGTAGGGTTAGGTAGGGTTAGGTAGGGTTAGGTAGGGTTAGATAGGGTTAGGTAGGGTTAGATAGGGTTAGGTAGGGTTAGATAGGGTTAGGTAGGGTTAGATGGGGTAGGTAGGGTTAGGTAGGGTTAGATAGGGTTAGGTAGGGTTAGATAGGGTTAGGTAGGGTTAGATAGGGTTAGGTAGGGTTAGATGGGGTAAGGTAGGGTTAGGTAGGGTTAGATAGGGTTAGGTAGGGTTAGATAGGGTAGGTAGGTTAGGTAGGGTTAGGTAGGGTTAGATAGGGTAAGGTAGGGTTAGGTAGGGTTAGATAGGGTATGTTAGGATTAGGTAGGGTTAGATAGGGTATGTTAGGATTAGGTAGGGTTAGATAGGGTAAGGTAGGGTTAGGTAGGGCTAGGTAGGGTTAGGTAGGGTTAGGTAGGGTTAGATAGGGTAAGGTAGGGTTAGGTAGGGTTAGGTAGAGCAAGGTAGGGTTAGGTAGGGTTAGATAGGGTAAGGTAGGGTTAGGGTTAGGTAGGGTTAGATAGGGTTAGGTAGGGTTAGATAGGGTTAGGGTTAGATAGGGTTAGGTAGGGTTAGATGGGGTAGGTAGGGTTAGGTAGGGTTAGATAGGGTTAGGTAGGGTTAGATAAGGTTAGGGTTAGGTAGGGTTAGATAAGGTTAGGGTTAGGTAGGGTTAGATAGGGTTAGGTAGGGTTAGATAGGGTAAGGTAGGGTTAGGTAGGGTTAGATGGGGTAAGGTAGGGTTAGGTAGGGTTAGATAGGGTTAGATAGGGTTAGATGGGGTAAGGTAGGGTTAGATAGGGTTAGGTAGGGTTAGGTAGGGTTAGGTAGGGTTAGATAGGGTTAGGTAGGGTTAGATAGGGTTAGGTAGGGTTAGATGGGGTAAGGTAGGGTTAGATAGGGTAAGGTAGGGTTAGGTAGGGCTAGGTAGGGCTAGGTAGGGTTAGGTAGGGTTAGATAGGGTAAGGTAGGGTTAGGTAGGGCTAGGTAGGTTTAGGTAGGGTTAGATAGGGTTAGATAGGGCTAGATAGGGTTAGGTAGGGTTAGATGGGGTAAGGTAGGGTTAGGTAGGGCTAGGTAGGGCTAGGTAGGGTTAGGTAGGGTTAGATAGGTAAGTTAGGGTTAGGTAGGGTTAGGTAGGGCTAGGTAGGTTTAGGTAGGGTTAGATAGGGTAAGGTAGGGTTAGGGTTAGGTAGGGTTAGATAGGGTAAGGTAGGGTTAGATAGGGTTAGGGTTAGGTAGGGTTAGGTAGGGTTAGATGGGGTAAGGTAGGGTAAGGTAGGGTTAGGTAGGGTTAGATAGGGTTAGGTAGGGTTAGATAGGGTTAGGGTTAGGTAGGGTTAGATGGGGTAGGTAGGGTTAGGTAGGGTTAGGTAGGGTTAGATAGGGTTAGGTAGGGTTAGATAGGGTAAGGTAGGGTTAGGTAGGGTTAGATGGGGTAAGGTAGGGTTAGGTAGGGTTAGATAGGGTTAGATAGGGTTAGGTAGGGTTAGATGGGGTAAGGTAGGGTTAGATAGGGTTAGGTAGGGTTAGGTAGGGTTAGATAGGGTTAGGTAGGGTTAGATAGGGTTAGGTAGGGTTAGGTAGGGTTAGGTTAGGTCAGGTTAGGTTGGGTTAGATAGGGTTAGGTAGGGTTAGATAGGGTTAGGTAGGGTTAGATAGGGTTAGGTAGGGTTAGATGGGGTAAGGTAGGGTTAGGTAGGGTTAGATAGGGTTAGGTAGGGTTAGATAGGGTAGGTAGGTTAGGTAGGGTTAGGTAGGGTTAGATAGGGGTTAGGGTTAGGTAGGGTTAGATAGGGTATGTTAGGATTAGGTAGGGTTAGATAGGGTATGTTAGGATTAGGTAGGGTTAGATAGGGTAAGGTAGGGTTAGGTAGGGCTAGGTAGGGCTAGGTAGGGTTAGGTAGGGTTAGATAGGGTAAGGTAGGGTTAGGTAGGGTTAGGTAGAGCAAGGTAGGGTTAGGTAGGGTTAGATAGGGTAAGGTAGGGTTAGGGTTAGGTAGGGTTAGATAGGGTAAGGTAGGGTTAGATAGGGTTAGGGTTAGGTAGGGTTAGGTAGGGTTAGATGGGGTAAGGTAGGGTTAGGTAGGGTTAGATAGGGTAAGGTAGGGTTAGATAGGGTTAGGGTTAGGTAGGGTTAGATGGGGTAAGGTAGGGTTAGGTAGGGTTAGGTAGGGTTAGATAGGGTTAGGTAGGGTTAGATAGGGTAAGGTAGGGTTAGGTAGGGTTAGATGGGGTAAGGTAGGGTTAGGTAGGGTTAGATAGGGTTAGATGGGGTAAGGTAGGGTTAGATAGGGTTAGGTAGGGTTAGGTAGGGTTAGGTAGGGTTAGATAGGGTTAGGTAGGGTTAGATAGGGTTAGGTAGGGTTAGATGGGGTAAGGTAGGGTTAGATAGGGTTAGGTAGGGTTAGATAGGGTTAGGTAGGGTTAGATAGGGTTAGATAGGGTAAGGTAGGGTTAGGTAGGGCTAGGTAGGGCTACGTAGGGTTAGGTAGGGTTAGATAGGGTAAGGTAGGGTTAGGTAGGGTTAGGTAGGGTAAGGTAGAGTTAGGGTTAGGTAGGGTTAGATAGGGTAAGGTAGGGTTAGATAGGGTTAGGGTTAGGTAGGGTTAGGTAGGGTTAGATAGGGTTAGGTAGGGTTAGGTAGGGTTAGATAGGGTTAGGTAGGGTTAGATAGGGTTAGATAGGGTTAGGTAGGGTTAGGTAGGGCTAGGTAGGGCTACGTAGGGTTAGGTAGGGTTAGATAGGGTAAGGTAGGGTTAGGTAGGGTTAGGTAGGGTAAGGTAGAGTTAGGGTTAGGTAGGGCTAGGTAGGGTTAGGTAGGGTTAGATAGGGTAAGGTAGAGTTAGGGTTAGGTAGGGTTAGATAGGGTAAGGTAGGGTTAGATAGGGTTAGGGTTAGGTAGGGTTAGGTAGGGTTAGATAGGGTTAGGTAGGGTTAGATAGGGTTAGGTAGGGTTAGTTAGGGTTAGGTAGGGTTAGATAGGGTTAGGTAGGGTTAGTTAGGGTTAGGTAGGGTTAGGTAGGGTTAGTTAGGGTTAGGTAGGGTTTGGTAGGGTTAGGTAGGGTTAGGTAGGGTTAGATAGGGTTATTTAGGGTTAGGTAGGGTTAGGTAGGGTTAGGTAGGGTTAGATAGGGTTAGGTAGGGTTAGGTAGGGTTAGGTAGGGTTAGGTAGGGTTCACAGTGTGTTAGATAGGGTTAGGTAGGGTTAGATAGGGTTAGGTAGGGTTAGATAGGGTTAGGTAGGGTTAGGTAGGGTTATATAGGGTTAGGTAGGGTTAGTTAGGGTTAGATAGGGTTAGGCAGGGTTAGGTAGGGTAAGGTAGGGTTAGGTAGGGTTTGGTAGGGTAGATAGGGTTAGGTAGGGTTAGGTAGGGTTAGATAGGGTTATTTAGGGTTAGGTAGGGTTAGGTAGGGTTAGGTAGGGTTAGTTAGGGTTAGGTAGGGTTAGGTAGGGTTAGGTAGGGGTAGTTAGGGTTAGGTAGGGTTAGTTAGGGTTAGGTAGGTTTAGATAGGGTAAGGTAGGGTTAGTTAGGGTTAGGTAGGGTTAGATAGGGTTAGGTAGGGTTAGGTAGGGTAAGGTAGGGTTAGGTAGGGTTAGGTAGGGTTAGATAGGGTTAGGTAGGGTTAGATAGGGTAAGGTAGGGTAAGGTAGGGTTAGGTAGGGTAAGGTAGGGTAGGGTACCTAACCCTCTCCAGTCCTCCCTGTCTAACCCTCTCCCCTCTCCCCAGTCCTCCCTGTCTAACCCTCTCCCCTCTCCCCAGTCCTCCCTGTCTAACCCTCTCCTCTCTCCCCTCTCTCCAGTCCTCCCTGTCTAACCCTCTTCTCTCTCCCCTTTCTCCAGTCCTCCCTGTCTAACCCTCTCCCCTCTCCCCAGTCCTCCCTGTCTAACCCTCTTCTCTCTCCCCTCTCCCCAGTCCTCCCTGTCAAACCCTCTCCCTCTCCCCTCTCCCCAGTCCTCCCTGTCTAACCCTCTCCCCTCTCCCCAGTCCTCCCTGTCTAACCCTCTCCTCTCCCCCTTTCTCCAGTCCTCCCTGTCTAACCCTCTCCCTCTCCCCCTCTCCCCAGTCCTCCCTGTCTAACCCTCTCCTCTCTCCCCTCTCTCCAGTCCTCCCTGTCTAACCCTCCTCTCTCTCCGCTCTCTCCAGTCCTCCCTGTCTAACCCTCCTCTCTCTCCCTCTCCCCAGTCCTCCCTGTCTAACCCTCTCCTCTCTCCCCTCTCTCCAGTCCTCCCTGTCTAACCCCCTCTCCTCTCTCCCCTCTCTCCAGTCCTCCCTGTCTAACCCTCTCCTCTCTCCCCTCTCTCCAGTCCTCCCTGTCTAACCCTATTCTCTCTCCCCTTTCTCCAGTCCTCCCTGTCTAACCCTCTCCCTCTCCCCTCTCCCCAGTCCTCCCTGTCTAACCCTCTCCTCTCTCCCCTCTCTCCAGTCCTCCCTGTCTAACCCTCTCCTCTCTCCCCTCTCTCCAGTCCTCTCTGTCTAACCCTCTCCCCTCTCTCCAGTCCTCCCTGTCTAACCCTCTCCCCTCTCTCCAGTCCTCCCTGTCTAACCCTCTCCCCTCTCTCCAGTCCTCTCTGTCTAACCCTCGCTCCAGTCCTCCCTGTCTAACCCTCTTCCTCTCCCTCTCTCCAGTCCTCCTGTCTAACCCTCTCCTCTCCCCTTTCTCCAGTCCTCCCTGTCTAACCCTCTCCCTCTCCCCTCTCCCCAGTCCTCCCTGTCTAACCCTCTCCTCTCTCCCCTCTCTCCAGTCCTCCCTGTCTAACCCTCCTCTCTCTCCCCTCTCTCCAGTCCTCCCTGTCTAACCCTCCTCTCTCTCCCCTCTCCCCAGTCCTCCCTGTCTAACCCTCTCCTCTCTCCCCTCTCTCCAGTCCTCCCTGTCTAACCCTCTCCTCTCTCCCCTCTCTCCAGTCCTCCCTGTCTAACCCTCTCCTCTCTCCCCTCTCTCCAGTTCTCCCTGTCTAACCCTATTCTCTCTCCCCTTTCTCCAGTCCTCCCTGTCTAACCCTCTCCCTCTCCCCTCTCCCCAGTCCTCCCTGTCTAACCCTCTCCTCTCTCCCCTCTCTCCAGTCCTCCCTGTCTAACCCTCTCATCTCTCCCCTCTCTCCAGTCCTCTCTGTCTAACCCTCTCCCCTCTCCCCTCTCTCCAGTCCTCCCTGTCTAACCCTCTCCCCTCTCTCCAGTCCTCCCTGTCTAACCCTCTCCCCTCTCTCCAGTCCTCTCTGTCTAACCCTCTCTCCAGTCCTCCCTGTCTAACCATCTTCACTCTCCCCTCTCCCCAGTCCTCCCTGTCTAACCCTCTCCCCTCTCCCCAGTCCTCCCTGTCTAACCCTCTCCCCTCTCCCCAGTCCTCCCTGTCTAACCCTCTCCTCTCTCCCCTCTCTCCAGTCCTCCCTGTCTAACCCTCTCCTCTCTCCCTTCTCTCCAGTCCTCCCTGTCTAACCCTCTCCTCTCTCCCCCTCTCCAGTCCTCCCTGTCTAACCCTCTCCCCTCTCCCCAGTCCTCTCTGTCTAACCCTCTCCTCTCTCCCCTCTCTCCAGTCCTCCCTGTCTAACCCTCTCCTCTCTCCCCTCTCTCCAGTCCTCCCTGTCTAACCCTCTCCTCTCTCCCCTCTCTCCAGTCCTCCCTGTCTAACCCTCTCCCCTCTCTCCAGTCCTCCCTGTCTAACCCTCTCCTCTCTCCCCTCTCTCCAGTCCTCCCTGTCTAACCCTCTCCTCTCTCCCCTCTCTCCAGTCCTCCCTGTCTAACCCTCTCCTCTCTCCCCTCTCTCCAGTCCTCCCTGTCTAACCCTCTCCCCTCTCCCCAGTCCTCCCTGTCTAACCCTCTCCCCTCTCCCCAGTCCTCCCTGTCTAACCCTCTCCTCTCTCCCCTCTCCCCAGTCCTCCCTGTCTAACCCTCTTCTCTCTCCCCTTTCTCCAGTCCTCCCTGTCTAACCCTCTCCCCTCTCTCCAGTCCTCCCTGTCTAACCCTCTTCTCTCTCCCCTCTCTCCAGTCCTCCCTGTCTAACCCTCTTCTCTCTCCCCTTTCTCCAGTCCTCCCTGTCTCACCCTCTTCTCTCTCCCCTCTCTCCTGTCCTCCCTGTCCCTCCTCCAGTCCTCCCTGTCTAACCCTCTTCTCTCTCCCCTCTCTCCAGTCCTCCCTGTCTAACCCTCTCCTCTCTCCCCTCTCCCCAGTCCTCCCTGTCTCACCCTCTTCTCTCTCCCCTCTCTCCAGTCCTCCCTGTCTAACCCTCTTCCCTCTCCCCTCTCTCCAGTCCTCCCTGTCTAACCCTCTCCCTCTCCCCTCTCCCCAGTCCTCCCTGTCTAACCCTCTTCCCTCTCCCCTCTCCCCAGTCCTCCCTGTCTAACCCTCTCCCCTCTCCCCTCTCTCCTGTCCTCCCTGTCTAACCCTCTTCTCTCTCCAGTCCTCCCTGTCTAACCCTCTCCCCTCTCTCCAGTCCTCCCTGTCTAACCCTCTCCCCTCTCCCCTCTCTCCAGTCCTCCCTGTCTAACCCTCTTCTCTCTCCCCTCTCTCCAGTCCTCCCTGTCTAACCCTCTTCTCTCTCCCCTCTCCCCAGGCCACCCTCTCTCTGCTCCTGGACCATCTGAGCCTCGTTGCCTCCTACAGTGACTGTAACCGGATGAACTGTCAGAACCTGGCTGTGTGTTTCGGCCCGGTGCTCCTGACCCCCACCCAGGAGTCCTGGAGACCCACTGCACCAGGACAGGGCGGTCAGGGCGGGCGCGGGGGGAGCTGTGGAAGGGGCGGACGGAGTTTTGCTCACAGCGAGGAGATCGCCAGTGCTGTGGACTTCAAGAGACACATCGAGGCCTTGCATTACCTGTTGCAGCTGTGGCCCAGTAAGTGTCTGTTGGGACAAAGTGGGCCGACATTTCCAACGGTCCAAACTGATGGATATGACCTCGCCACAACCAGAGAAATATCTCTGTTACGTTGTTTCAACCAGTCTTCCCGTTTCCTAGTGATACTGTTCAGGGCCTTTGGAAAGTATTCAGACCCCTTGACTTTTTCCACGTGTTGTTACATTACAGCCTTTTTCTAAAATCTATTAAATAGTTTGTTTCCCTCATCATACACTTATCAAAAGTATGTGGACACCTGCTCGTCAAACATCTCATTCCAAAATCATAGTTATTAATATGGGGTTGGTCCCCCCCGTTGCTGCTATAACAGCCTCCACTCTTCTGGGAAGGCTTTCCACTAGATGTTGGAACATTGCCGCTATAACAGCCTCCACTCTTCTGGGAAGGCTTTCCACTAGATGTTGGTACATTGCTGCTATAACAGCCTCCACTCTTCTGGGAAGGCTTTCCACTAGATGTTGGAACATTGCTGCTATAACAGCCTCCACTCTTCTGGGAAGGTTTTCCACTAGATGTTGGAACATTGCTGCTATAACAGCCTCCACTCTTCTGGGAAGGCTTTCCACTAGATGTTGGAACTTTGCTGCTATAACAGCCCCCACTCTTCTGGGAAGGCTTTCCACTAGATGTTGGAACATTGCTGCTATAACATCCTCCACTCTTCTGGGAAGGCTTTCCACTAGATGTTGGAACATTGCTGCTATAACAGCCTCCACTCTTCTGGGAAGGCTTTCCACTAGATGTTGGAACATTGCTGTTATAACAGCCTCCACTCTTCTGGGAAGGCTTTCCACTAGATGTTGGAACATTGCTGCTATAACAGCCACCACTCTTCTGGGAAGGCTTTCCACTAGATGTTGGAACATTGCTGCTATAACAGCCTCCACTCTTCTGGGAAGGCGTTCCACTAGATGTTGGAACATTGCTGCTATAACAGCCTCCACTCTTCTGGGAAGGCTTTCCACTAGATGTTGGAACATTGCTGCTATAACAGCCTCCACTCTTCTGGGAAGGCTTTCCACTAGATGTTGGAACATTGCTGCTATAACAGCCTCCACTCTTCTGGGAAGGCTTTCCACTAGATGTTGGAACATTGCTGCTATAACAGCCTCCACTCTTCTGGGAAGGCTTTCCACTAGATGTTGGAACATTGCTGCTATAACAGCCTCCACTCTTCTGGGAAGGCTTTCCACTAGATGTTGGATCATTGCTGTCATAACAGCCTCCACTCTTCTGGGAAGGCTTTCCACTAGATGTTGGAACATTGCTGCTCTAACAGCCTCCAATCTTCTGGGAAGGCTTTCCACTAGATGTTTGAACATTGCTGCTATAACAGCCTCCACTCTTCTGGGAAGGCTTTCCACTAGATGTTGGAACATTGCTGCTATAACAGCCTCCACTCTTCTGGGAAGGCTTTCCACTAGATGTTGGAACATTGCTGTTATAACAGCCTCCACTCTTCTGGGAAGGCTTTCCACTAGATGTTGGAACATTGCTGCTATAACAGCCTCCACTCTTCTGGGAAGGCTTTCCACTAGATGTTGGAACATTGCTGTTATAACAGCCTCCACTCTTCTGGGAAGGCTTTCCACTAGATGTTGGAACATTGCTGCTATAACAGCCTCCACTCTTCTGGGAAGGCTTTCCACTAGATGTTGGAACATTGCTGCTATAACAGCCTCCACTCTTCTGGGAAGGCTTTCCACTAGATGTTGGAACATTGCTGCTATAACAGCCTCCACTCTTCTGGGAAGGCTTTCCACTAGATGTTGGAACATTGCTGCTATAACAGCCTCCACTCTTCTGGGAAGGCTTTCCACTAGATGTTGGAACTTTGCTGCTAAAACAGCCCCCACTCTTCTGGGAAGGCTTTCCACTAGATGTTGGAACATTGCTGCGGGAATCAACTCGGTAGTGAGTGCTACGCACTACAGCACTCGTTGGTCCCGTTCCGTGAGCTCGTGTGGCCTACCACTTCGCTGCTGAGCCGTTGTTGCTCCTAGACGTTTCCACTTCACAATAACAGCACTTACAGTTGACCAGGGCAGCTCTAGCAGGGCAGGAATTTGACCAACTGACTTGTTGGAAAGGTGGCACCCTGACTCTTGGGGTCTAAGGCACTGCATCTCAGTGCAAGAGGTGTCACTACAGACCCTGGTTTGATTCCAGGCTGTATCACAACCGGCTGTGATTGGGAATCCCATAGGGCGGCACACAATTGGCCCAGTGACTTGCCTAGTTAAATAAAGGTTCACTAAAAAATAAAACATTCTCATAAAAATGGAAATGATGGAGATTGGTTGTCTATGGAGACTGCACGGCTGTGTGCTTGATTTTATACACCTGTCAGCAACGGCTGTGGCTGAAATAACCAAATCCACTAATTTGAAGGGGCGTCCACATACTTTAGTATATATATATATATATATATATATATATATATATATATATACAGTATATCAGTACACCCCTCACATTTTTGTAAATATTTTAGTATATCTTTTCATGTGACAACACTGAAGAAATGACACTTTGCTACAGTGTAAAGTAGTGAGTGTACAGCTTGTATAACAGTGTACATTTGTTTGAAATTTGTCCCCTCAAAATAACTCAACACACAGCCATTAATGTCTAAACCGCTGGCAACAGAAGTGAGTCCACCCCAAAGTCAAAATGTTTAGAACATTTCATCTCTGGGTTTTGAAACCTTTCCTCTCTTTGCTTCTTCACTCCTTAGTTCCTACAGACAGAGTGACAGACAACCCCGACTCTCCCACCCTCCTCCAGCCCTCCTCCAGTTCAGACATGCCTCCTTCCCCTCCCAGCCCCATCCCCCATAACCCCCTGCGGCGCTGCCAGCGTGGCCTGTCGCTACCTCTGGACCTCCCGGGGGACGAAGTGGGCGTGGTGTCGCGACGTGGACGGGGCCGACTGGAGAGCCCGCCCTGTAACCGGTATGCTGGCGACTGGAGCGTGTGTGGGCGGGACTTCCTGTCCGGAGGCGATGCGGACTACGATGAGGTGGCAGGGAGCGACAGTGAGGAAGAGGAGGAAGAGAGGGAGGTGAAGAAGGTGGAGTGGACTCAGTACGTAGACGACTTAGTTTTGGACTTTGACGCCCCGTTTACCTGCAGACTGAGTCTCAAAGACTTTGATACGCTGATATCAGACCTGGAGAGAGAGCTGTCCAAACAGATTAACATCTGTCTCTGAGAGGGAGAGAGAGAGGGAGAGGGAGGAGAGGAGAAGAGAGAGGAGGAGAGGAGAGAGCTGTCCAAACAGATTAACATCTGTCTCTGAGAGGGAGAGAGAGAGGGAGAGGGAGGAGAGGAGAAGAGAGAGGAGGAGAGGAGAGAGGAGAGAGCTGTCCAAACAGATTAACATCTGTCTCTGAGAGGGAGAGAGAGAGGGAGAGGGAGGGAGGAGAGGAGAGAGGAGGAGAGGGAGAGAGGAGAGAGCTGTCCAAACAGATTAACATCTGTCTCTGAGAGGAGAGAGAGAGGGAGAGGGAGGGAGGAGGGAGAGAGGAGGAGGGAGAGAGGAGAGAGCTGTCCAAACAGATTAACATCTGTCTCTGAGAGGGAGAGGGAGAGGGAGGAGAGGGAGAGAGGAGAGGAGAGGAGAGGGAGAGGAGAGGAGAGGAGAGGAGAGGAGAGGAGAGGAGGAGAGGAGAGAGGAGGAGAGGAGAGAGCTGTCCAAACAGATTAACATCTGTCTCTGAGAGGGAGAGGGAGAGGGAGGAGAGGAGAGAGGAGAGGAGAGAGGAGAGGAAACAGGAGATCTGTCTCTGAGAGGAGAGGAGAGAGGAGGAGAGGAGAGGAGAGAGGAGGAGAGGAGAGAGCTGTCCAAACAGATTAACATCTGTCTCTGAGAGGAAGAGGGAGGGAAGGAGGAGAGAGAGAGAGGAGAGAGCTGTCCAAACAGATTAACATCTGTCTCTGAGAGGGGGAGGGAGAAGAGGAGAAGAGAGAGGAGGAGAGGAGAGAGGAGAGAGCTGTCCAAACAGATTAACATCTGTCTCTGAGAGGGGAGAGAGAGAGGGAGAGGGAGGGAGGAGAGGAGAGAGGAGGAGAGGAGAGAGGAGAGAGCTGTCCAAACAGATTAACATCTGTCTCTGAGAGGGAGAGGGAGAGGGGGAGAGGGAGAGAGGGAGAGGAGAGAGGGAGAGGAGAGGAGAGAGGAGGAGAGGGAGAGAGCTGTCCAAACAGATTAACATCTGTCTCTGAGAGGGAGAGGGAGAGGGAGGAGAGGAGAGGAGAGGAGAGGAGAGGAGAGGAGAGGAGAGGAGAGAGGAGGAGAGGAGAGAGCTGTCCAAACAGATTAACATCTGTCTCTGAGAGGAAGAGGGAGGAAAGGAGGAGAGGATAGAGGGAGAGAGCTGTCCAAACAGATTAACATCTGTCTCTGAGAGGGGGAGGGAGAAGAGGAGAGAGAGAGAGGAGGAGAGGAGAGAGGAGAGAGCTGTCCAAACAGATTAACATCTGTCTCTGAGAGGGAGAGGGAGAGAGGAGGGAGGAGTGGAGAGGAGAGAGAGGAGAGGAGAGGGAGAGGGAGAGGAGAGAGCTGTCCAAACAGATGAACATCTGTCTCTGAGAGAGAGGAGAGAGCTGTCCAAACAGATTAACATCTGTCTCTGAGAGAGAGGAGAGAGGAGAGGAAGAGAGGAGGGAGGGAGGAGAGAGGAGGAGAGAGGAGAGGAAACATCTGAGGAGGGAGGAGAGGAGAGAGGAGGAGGGAGAGAGGAGGAGAGGAGAGGAAAGGGAGGAGAGGGAGAGAGGGAGGAGGGAGAGGAAAGAGAGCTGTCCAAACAGATTAACATCTGTCTCTGAGAGGGGGAGAGGAGGGAGGAGTGGAGAGGAGAGGAGAGAGGAGGAGAGAGGAGAGGAAATAGAGGAGGGAGGAGAGAGAGAGAGGAGGAGAGGAGATCTGGAAAGAGAGGAGGGAGGAGAGGAGAGAGGAGGAGAGGAGAGAGCTGTCCAAACAGATAAACATCTGTCTCTTAGAGGGAGAGGGAGGAGAGGAGAGAGGAGAGAGCTGTCCAAACAGATTAACATCTGTCTCTGAGAGGGAGGAGAGGAGAGGAGAGAGGAGAGAGCTGTCCAAACAGATTAACATCTGTCTCTGAGAGGGAGAGGGAGGAGAGGAGAGAGGAGAGAAGGCGGGGAGAGGTGAGGAGGGAGGAGAGGAGTGGAGAGGGGAGGGAGAAGAGGACGAGAGGAAGAGAGGAGGAGAAGAGAAAGGAGAGGAATCTGGGGAGAGGAGAGAGGCGAGGAAGGGGGAGAGGAGAGGAATGGAGGAGGAGGGGAGGAGAGAGGAGGGGAGAAGAGGGGGAGGGAGGGGAGAGGAGAAAGGAGAGGAAGGGAGGAGGAGAGAGGAGGAGAAGAGGAGAGGCGAGGAAGGGAGAGGAGAGAGGAGGGGAGGGGAGAGGAGAGGAAGGGAGGAGGAGAGAGGAGGGGAGAGGAGAGGAAGGGAGAGGAGAGAGGAGGGGAGGAGGAGAGAGGAGGAGAAGAGGGGAGAGGAGAAGAGGCGAGGAAGGGAGAGGAGAGAGGAGGGGAGGGGAGAGGAGAGGAAGGGAGGAGAAGAGGAGAGGCGAGGAAGGGAGAGGAGAGGAAGGGAGAGGAGAGGGAGAGGAGAGGAGAGGAAGGGAGAGGGGGAGAGGAGAGGAAGGGAGGGAGGAGAGAGGAGGAGGGAGAGGAGAGGAGGAGAGGAAGGGAGAGGGAGAGGGGAGAGGAGAAGAGGAGAGGGCGAGGAAGGGAGAGGAGAGAGGAGGGGAGGGGAGAGGGGAGAGGAGGAGAGAGGAGAGGAGAGGAGAGGAAGGGAGAGGAGAGAGGAGGGGAGAGGAGAGGAGAGGAAGGGAGAGGAGAGGGGAGAGGAGAAGAGGAGGGGAGAGGAGAGAGGAGGGGAGGGGAGAGGAGAGGAGGAGAGAGGAGAGGAGAGAGGGAGGGGAGAGGAGAGGAGAGGAAGGGAGAGGAGAGAGGAGGGGAGAGGAGAGGAGAGGAAGGGAGAGGGAGAGAGGAGAGGGAGAGGAGAGGAGAGGAGAGGAGAGGAGAGGAGAGGAAGGGAGGAAGAGAGAGACGGATAGTATTATTGAAGGTCAGGAAATTCTTTATTAGGAAATGACCAAAGACGACAAGCAATGTGGTGTTTGCTTCAGTAATGTTGAAGTGTATTTAACTGTTCCAATGTGTTTAAAAGCTTCATTTCTGGTGTTTTCTTATTCGGAATGCTGGTTGTTCTACAAACAAGTGACAACATTCTCGTCTTTGATCACACAAGGACGCCTTATTTGTAGAGACATGGACCAGTGAAGTTGTTGACAATTCATTGTTTGTAAAATCCTAGATTCTAATGCCATGTAAGGCTGCAACACCTGTCCGACTCTGTTATGTTGTCAGTCATGTGTATTTATTTATTTCTCCCATAGAAGTCCATTTAAGGTCTATTTTTTGAAGGATTTGTTGATGTAATTCCAATTATTTATTCTCTAAATTCCAGTGAAGGGTGAAGGAGAGATCTTTAATAATGTTGGATAACATAATGCATTGAAAATGTACAGTACCAGTCAAAAGTTTGGACACCTACTCATTCAAGGGTTTTTCTTTATTTTTTTACTATTTTCTACATTGTAGAATAATAGTGAAGACATCAAAACTATGAAATAATACATATGGGAATCATGTAGTAACCAAAAAATGTGTTAAACAAATCAAACTATTTTTTATATTTGAGATTCTTCAAAGTCGCCACCCTTTGCCTTGATGACAGCTTTGCACACTCTTGGCGTTCTCTCAACCAGCTTCATCTGGAATGCATTTCCAACCGTCTTGAAGGAGTTCCCACATATGCTGAGCACTTGTTGGCTGCTTTTCCTTCCCTTTGCGGTCCAACTCATCCCAAACCATCTCAATTGGGTTGATGTCGGGGGATTGTGGGGGCCAGGTCATCTGATGCAGCACTCCGTCACTCTCCTTGTTGGTTTCTTGGCTCAAGCAAGTCTCTTCTAAATAAAGAAAAACACATGAATGAGTATGTGTGTCTAAACTTTTGACTGGGACTGTATATTCAATTAAATTTGATGACAAATATATCTTAGTTCAAGTATTAATATGTCTGTTTATCAGATTCCAGGTTGATCTTGAGGCCTGATTGTGAATTAATGAACTGAGTTGGATTTAGACACGAGCACAAGCCTTTAAGCTGAATTACAAGACACACACACACACCAACGACTCATTACAAAACTGTCTTTCAGCTGAATTCCAAGACACACACACACCAACGACTCACAAAACTGTCTTTCAGCTGAATTACAAGACACACACACACCAACGACTCACAAAACTGTCTTTCAGCTGAATTCCAAGACACACACACACCAACGACTCACAAAACTGTCTTTCAGCTGAATTACAAGACACACACACACCAACGACTCACAAAACTGTCTTTCAGCTGAATTACAAGACACACACACACCAACGACTCACAAAACTGTCTTTCAGCTGAATTACAAGACACACACACACACCAACAACTCATAAAACTGTCTTTCAGCTGAATTACAAGACACACACACACCAACGACTCATAAAACTGTCTTGCACTTCTGTACTAAGTAACAATATCGTAATACTTGTGTTATGTTGTTATGTTTTGTATTATTTTGTAATAATTTGTTGTGTTTGGTATTATTTTGTAATAATTTGCTGGTTCCTCTGCTATGCATCTTGCTATAAACAGCCATGTTATTGTGGTATTTGTGCGTCGGTACAATCATATTTGTTATAAGTTGTAATTTTTGAAGCCACGGAAGGAATTATAGCCATATTACAGAGGAAGTTGGCTCCCCAAAAAAATGTTACAACTTCCTGTTTTGTTTTTCGTATTTGTGCTGTTTATTGTATAAACAGTTTTACATGGTATTGCCCATCTACAATAAGCACTTACCTGTTGTTGATGTCCTCTGCATATCGTAAACCATGTGTTAAAACACACTACTCTTGTTACAACTGGGCGGTATCATATGTGTTATACATACAGTGTTATCAAACCAAAAACAATAAAGCACAGTGTTATAGTGACGGATGAGTTTGAAGCTGCTCTTCTTCCCATCCACAGTAGGAACTTGTCTGGGCGAGGAGTTTTCCATAGCAGCTTTTACATGAACACATCTGCCTCTACAGTATCTCTTTCTCATAGAGGCCTAGTAGTAGTGGATCCATCCACTAGGAGTTGTTTATCATCATGGGGAACTGCTGCCCTCTGTAGTGGAACTAGGAGTTGTTTATCATCATGGGGAACTGCTGCCCTCTGTAGTGGATCCATCCACTAGGAGTTGTTTATCATCATGGGGGAACTGCTGCCCACTGTAGTGGAACTAGGAGTTGTTTATCATCATGGGGAACTGCTGCCCTCTGTAGTGGATCCATCCACTAGGAGTTGTTTATCATCATGGGGAACTGCTGCCGTCTGTAGTGGATCCATCCACTAGGAGTTGTTTATCATCATGGGGAACTGCTGCCCTCTGTAGTGGATCCATCCACTAGGAGTTGTTTATCATCATGGGGGAACTGCTGCCCTCTGTAGTGGATCCATCCACTAGGAGTTGTTTATCATCATGGGGAACTGCTGCCCTCTGTAGTGGATCCATCCACTAGGAGTTGTTTATCATCATGGGGAACTGCTGCCCTCTGTAGTGGAACTAGGAGTTGTTTATCATCATGGGGAACTGCTGCCCTCTGTAGTGGAACTAGGAGTTGTTTATCATCATGGGGAACTGCTGCCCTCTGTAGTGGATCCATACACTAGGAGTTGTTTATCATCATGGGGGAACTGCTGCCCTCTGTAGTGGATCCATCCACTAGGAGTTGTTTATCATCATGGGGGAACTGCTGCCCTCTGTAGTGGATCCATCCACTAGGAGTTGTTTATCATCATGGGGAACTGCTGTCCTCTGTAGTGGATCCATCCACTAGGAGTTGTTTATCATCATGGGGACCTGCTGTCCTCTGTAGTGGAACTAGGAGTTGTTTATCATCATGGGGAACTGCTGCCCTCTGTAGTGGATCCATCCACTAGGAGTTGTTTATCATCATGGGGGAACTGCTGCCCTCTGTAGTGGATCCATCCACTAGGAGTTGTTTATCATCATGGGGAACTGCTGCCCTCTGTAGTGGATCCATCCACTAGGAGTTGTTTATCATCATGGGGGAACTGCTGCCCTCTGTAGTGGATCCATCCACTAGGAGTTGTTTATCATCATGGGGAACTGCTGCCCTCTGTAGTGGATCTATCCACTAGGAGTTGTTTATTATCATGGGGAACTGCTGCCCTCTGTAGTGGATCCATCCACTAGGAGTTGTTTATCATCATGGGGGAACTGCTGCCCTCTGTAGTGGATCCATCCACTAGGAGTTGTTTATCATCATGGGGGAACTGCTGCCCTCTGTAGTGGATCTATCCACTAGGAGTTGTTTATCATCATGGGGAACTGCTGCCCTCTGTAGTGGATCCATCCACTAGGAGTTGTTTATCATCATGGGGAACTGCTGTCCTCTGTAGTGGAACTAGGAGTTGTTTATCATCATGGGGAACTGCTGCCCTCTGTAGTGGATCCATCCACTAGGAGTTGTTTATCATCATGGGGAACTGCTGCCCTCTGTAGTGGATCCATAGACTAGGAGTTGTTTATCATCATGGGGAACTGCTGCCCTCTGTAGTGGATCCATCCACTAGGAGTTGTTTATCATCATGGGGAACTGCTGCCCTCTAGTGGATCCATCCACTAGGAGTTGTTTATCATCATGGGGAACTGCTGCCCTCTAGTGGATCTATCCACTAGGAGTTGTTTATCATCATGGGGAACTGCTGTCCTCTGTAGTGGAACTAGGAGTTGTTTATCATCATGGGGAACTGCTGCCCTCTGTAGTGGATCCATCCACTAGGAGTTGTTTATCATCATGGGGAACTGCTGCCCTCTGTAGTGGAACTAGGAGTTGTTTATCATCATGGGGAACTGCTGCCCTCTGTAGTGGATCCATCCACTAGGAGTTGTTTATCATCATGGGGAACTGCTGCCCTCTAGTGGATCCATCCACTAGGAGTTGTTTATCATCATGGGGACCTGCTGCCCTCTGTAGTGGAACCATCCACTAGGAGTTGTTTATCATCATGGGGAACTGCTGCCCTCTGTAGTGGATCCATCCACTAGGAGTTGTTTATCATCATGGGGAACTGCTGCCCTCTAGTGGATCCATCCACTAGGAGTTGTTTATCATCATGGGGAACTGCTGCCCTCTGTAGTGGAACTAGGAGTTGTTTATCATCATGGGGAACTGCTGCCCTCTGTAGTAGATCCATCCACTAGGAGTTGTTTATCATCATGGGGAACTGCTGCCCTCTGTAGTGGAACTAGGAGTTGTTTATCATCATGGGGAACTGCTGCCCTCTGTAGTGGATCCATCCACTAGGAGTTGTTTATCATCATGGGAACTGCTGCCCTCTGTAGTGGATCCATCCACTAGGAGTTGTTTATCATCATGGGGAACTGCTGCCCTCTGTAGTGGATCCATCCACTAGGAGTTGTTTATCATCATGGGGAACTGCTGCCCTCTAGTGGATCCATCCACTAGGAGTTGTTTATCATCATGGGGAACTGCTGCCCTCTGTAGTGGATCCATCCACTAGGAGTTGTTTATCATCATGGGGAACTGCTGCCCTCTGTAGTGGATCTATCCACTAGGAGTTGTTTATCATCATGGGGAACTGCTGCCCTCTGTAGTGGATCCATCCACTAGGAGTTGTTTATCATCATGGGAACTGCTGCCCTCTGTAGTGGATCTATCCACTAGGAGTTGTTTATCATCATGGGGAACTGCTGCCCTCTGTAGTGGATCCATCCACTAGGAGTTGTTTATCATCATGGGGAACTGCTGCCCTCTGTAGTGGATCTATCCACTAGGAGTTGTTTATCATCATGGGGAACTGCTGCCCTCTGTAGTGGATCTATCCACTAGGAGTTGTTTATCATCATGGGGAACTGCTGCCCTCTGTAGTGGATCCATCCACTAGGAGTTGTTTATCATCATGGGGAACTGCAGCCCTCTGTAGTGGAACTAGGAGTTGTTTATCATCATGGGGAACTGCTGCCCTCTGTAGTGGATCCATCCACTAGGAGTTGTTTATCATCATGGGGAACTGCTGCCCTCTAGTGGATCCATCCACTAGGAGTTGTTTATCATCATGGGGAACTGCTGCCCTCTAGTGGATCTATCCACTAGGAGTTGTTTATCATCATGGGGAACTGCTGTCCTCTGTAGTGGAACTAGGAGTTGTTTATCATCATGGGGAACTGCTGCCCTCTAGTGCATCCATCCACTAGGAGTTGTTTATCATCATGGGGAACTGCTGCCCTCTGTAGTGGAACTAGGAGTTGTTTATCATCATGGGGAACTGCTGCCCTCTGTAGTGGATCCATCCACTAGGAGTTGTTTATCATCATGGGGGAACTGCTGCCCACTGTAGTGGAACTAGGAGTTGTTTATCATCATGGGGAACTGCTGCCCTCTGTAGTGGATCCATCCACTAGGAGTTGTTTATCATCATGGGGAACTGCTGCCGTCTGTAGTGGATCCATCCACTAGGAGTTGTTTATCATCATGGGGAACTGCTGCCCTCTGTAGTGGATCCATCCACTAGGAGTTGTTTATCATCATGGGGAACTGCTGCCCTCTAGTGGATCTATCCACTAGGAGTTGTTTATCATCATGGGGAACTGCTGTCCTCTGTAGTGGAACTAGGAGTTGTTTATCATCATGGGGAACTGCTGCCCTCTGTAGTGGATCCATCCACTAGGAGTTGTTTATCATCATGGGGAACTGCTGCCCTCTGTAGTGGAACTAGGAGTTGTTTATCATCATGGGGAACTGCTGCCCTCTGTAGTGGATCCATCCACTAGGAGTTGTTTATCATCATGGGGAACTGCTGCCCTCTAGTGGATCCATCCACTAGGAGTTGTTTATCATCATGGGGACCTGCTGCCCTCTGTAGTGGAACCATCCACTAGGAGTTGTTTATCATCATGGGGAACTGCTGCCCTCTGTAGTGGATCCATCCACTAGGAGTTGTTTATCATCATGGGGAACTGCTGCCCTCTAGTGGATCCATCCACTAGGAGTTGTTTATCATCATGGGGAACTGCTGCCCTCTGTAGTGGAACTAGGAGTTGTTTATCATCATGGGGAACTGCTGCCCTCTGTAGTAGATCCATCCACTAGGAGTTGTTTATCATCATGGGGAACTGCTGCCCTCTGTAGTGGAACTAGGAGTTGTTTATCATCATGGGGAACTGCTGCCCTCTGTAGTGGAACTAGGAGTTGTTTATCATCATGGGGAACTGCTGCCCTCTGTAGTGGATCCATCCACTAGGAGTTGTTTATCATCATGGGGAACTGCTGCCCTCTGTAGTGGATCCATCCACTAGGAGTTGTTTATCATCATGGGGAACTGCTGCCCTCTAGTGGATCCATCCACTAGGAGTTGTTTATCATCATGGGGAACTGCTGCCCTCTGTAGTGGATCCATCCACTAGGAGTTGTTTATCATCATGGGGAACTGCTGCCCTCTGTAGTGGATCTATCCACTAGGAGTTGTTTATCATCATGGGGAACTGCTGCCCTCTGTAGTGGATCCATCCACTAGGAGTTGTTTATCATCATGGGAACTGCTGCCCTCTGTAGTGGATCTATCCACTAGGAGTTGTTTATCATCATGGGGAACTGCTGCCCTCTGTAGTGGATCCATCCACTAGGAGTTGTTTATCATCATGGGGAACTGCTGCCCTCTGTAGTGGATCTATCCACTAGGAGTTGTTTATCATCATGGGGAACTGCTGCCCTCTGTAGTGGATCTATCCACTAGGAGTTGTTTATCATCATGGGGAACTGCTGCCCTCTGTAGTGGATCCATCCACTAGGAGTTGTTTATCATCATGGGGAACTGCAGCCCTCTGTAGTGGAACTAGGAGTTGTTTATCATCATGGGGAACTGCTGCCCTCTGTAGTGGATCCATCCACTAGGAGTTGTTTATCATCATGGGAACTGCTGCCCTCTGTAGTGGAACTAGGAGTTGTTCATCATCATGGGGAACTGCTTTTTGTCTATCTTTTCCTTGGACTCTAAGAGGAGCGTTGTTTAACTGCTATTTCGTCTATCTTTTTTCCTTGGACTCTAAGAGGCCGTTGTTTAACTGCTATTCTAGTCTATCTTTTCCTTGGACTCTAAGATGAGCGTTGTTTAACTGCTATTCTCGTCTATCTTTTCCTTGGACTCTAAGAGGAGCGTTGTTTAACTGCTATTCTAGTCTATCTTTTCCTTGGACTCTAAGAGGAGTGTTGTTTAACTGCTATTCTAGTCTATCTTTTCCTTGGACTCTAAGAGGAGCGTTGTTTAGCTGCTATTCTCGTCTATCTTTTCCTTGGACTCTAAGAGGAGCGTTGTTTAGCTGCTATTCTAGTCTATCTTTTCCTTGGACTCTAAGAGGAGCGTTGTTTAGCTGCTATTCTAGTCTATCTTTTCCTTGGACTCTAAGAGGAGCGTTGTTTAGCAGGCCAGCAGAGCGCAGGTAACAGAGGCTGTAATTTAGAAGCTTATGCATAACACATCATTCATTAAATAATTATCAGGCTAATAGTGCATTTAATTCATTTCCTGAAAGAGGTAGGGTAGGACAACTAAATATACACTTCCTAATATCGAGTGGCACCCACTTTTGCCCTCAGAACAGCCTCAAATCGTGGGGGCATAGACTCTACAAGGTGTGGAAAGCGTTCCACAGAGATGCTGGGCCCATGTTGACTCCAGTGATTCCCCCAGTTGTGTCAAGATGGCTGGATGTCGCGTGGTCGACTTTGAACGCAGCCATCTACTGTAATCAAACGTCAAGCTGTAACACAACGTAACGGTGTGCGAATACTCTCTGAAGGCATAAAGGTTTCGATGTCATCGGTCCCACGTCCATCGGTTCTTATTGCCCTGGTGTGATAAGGTGCCATCTAGTGGCCCACTTTGAATGCAGCAACTCATCATTCTAGAATTAGTTTGAGGCTAATTCATTGATTCTACATACCAAATCTGGTGTCAATATGACTTATGGTTCATGAGAATTTTTTTATTTTTTAAATTTTATTTAACCTTTATTTAACGAGGCAAGTCAGTTAAGAATAAATTCTTATGTACAATGACGGCCTACCCAGGCCAAACCCGGACGACGCTGGGACAATTGTGCACTACTCTGTGGGACTCCAATAACCTGGAATCAAACCAGGGTCTGTAGTGACTCCACTAGCACTGACATACAGTGCCTTAGACCACTGCGCCACATCGGGGAGCAGATTTTATATTTTAGCATTAGCATTTGTGCTAACATGCATCTGTAGGTACAGCGTCAGTCATATTTGACTGAAGCAACAATTGTTTCTTAAAAACCATTAAAGACGGATAGAATTATCAGCATCTGCGCTACTGTTTGGGGTTTGAGGCTGGGTTTCTGTACGTTGTGACATCGGCTGATGGAAAAAAGAAAAATGGCTTTATAAATACATTTGATTGATTAATGAGTCTAAATACAACATCTGGAGTGAATCTGACCTTCATGATGAGAAGATGATTTTATAGCCATTATCCATGAGCCATTATCCATTAGCCATTATCCATTAGCCATTATCCATTAGACATTATCCATTAGCAATTATCCATGAGCCATTATCCATTAGCCATTATCCATGAGCCATTATCCATTAGCCATTATCCATTAGACATTATCCATTAGCCATTATCCATAGCCAAGTTACATAGACAAAGAATGAGTGGTTAATAGTTTCCTTGTGTTTTATACTGTCTATCATTACCAAATTCAGCGTGGTTCATGTTTAGGCGTCCATGATGCAGCGATGACAAATTTCACGTTGATAGGCCACTGTGGAGACGATTTACAGAGGTTTAAATTGACAGATAAAATCTGATTTTTTTGGGGGGTTTGTCAATAACTCAATAACCATATTTTTGCCCTTAAGACATGTGCCATGGGTCTACATTCCACATGTGGTGTCAGTTGGTCCTATGGTTTATGAGAAGGATTTTTTTAAAACCATATTTTAGCTTATTAGCATATTAGCATATGTGCTAATATGCATTTACTGGTATAGTGTGGCCATCTTTGAATGCATCAATGCTATTTTCTCAAACTCTTTTAAAAACTATTGTGTTGAGTTCAAATGCCACATTTGTAGTGAATCTGACTCTCAGTCCATGAGAACATGGCGTTTTCTGATTATTTTAAGTATTAGTGTTGTCAGAGTGAGGTGGATTGTTAATCATTTCCTTTTAAGATACCGTTGCTAACATTAACATGGTGCATCATGGTACTGTCTTTCAATGTTTAAAATGGTGAGTTGAATTTACAAAGGATTTAAAATGGACACGTGTCACTTAACTAATTTATCAATAACTCATATCACTTAACTAATGCCTTAGTTTTTTTCTCAAACTAAGTTAAGAGATGTACCATGGGACTACGTAACGTGCTAATTCGTGTATTTTGGATTCATGGTTCATGAGCGTTTTTCAAAGATTTCAAGATCTATCCTGATGGGCTTTATGATGCAAATTTGTTCACCATGAAGGAAGAACAGAACCTACTGCCAAAGTTTCAAGTCTCGAGGTCAAACAGGATGGCGAATATGAGGGTTGAAGTGAGCCTGTTTCAGCGTCACCTTTAGGCCAATCGGTGACCATTATTTTTGACCAAGTTACTAATGGGCCACTCAAGGACATTCAGAGACTTGTCCCAAAGCCACTGACCTGCGTTATCTTGGCTGTGTGTTTAGGGTCGTTGTCCTGTTAGAAGATGAACCTGAGGTCTGAGATGTCCCTCTGTGGAGATGGGAGAACCTATATAGATTGAGCTCTGTCAGAGTGATCATCGGGACCTTGGTCACCTACCTGACCAAGGCCCTTCTCCCCCGGTGTTCAGTTTGGCTGGGCGGCCAGCTCTACGAAGAGTCTTGGTAGTTCCAAACTCCTTCCATTTAAGAATGATGGAGGCCACTGTGTTCTTGGGGAACTTCAAAGCTGCAGACATTTTTTGGTACCTTCTGTGCTTCGACACAATCCTGTCTCAGAGCCCTAAGGACAATTCCTTCAACCTAGTGGCTTGGTTTTGCTCTGACATTTCAACTTGGGACAATATAAACAGGTGTGTGTGCCTTTCAAATAAATCACTGTCAACTGTGGGACCTTATATAGACAGGTGTGTGTGCTTTTCCAAATCATAATCAAATCAATTGAATTTACCACAGATCCCAATCATGTTGTAGAAACATCTCAAGGATGATCAATGGAAACAGGATGCACCTGAGCTCAATTTCAAGTCTCATAGCAAAGGGTCTGAATACTTATGTAAATAAGGTATTTCTGTTTAACAAATTTGCCAAAAACCTGTTTTCGCTTTGTCATTATAGGGTATTGTGTGAGATTGCTGAGGACTATTGTTTTACGTAAATCCATGTTAGAATGAGGCTGTATCTCAAAATGTGGACGAGTCAAGGGTCTGAATACTTTACCGAAGGCCCTGGATTTAACTCCATGGTCCAGGAAGACAGTTAACGGTGTAACCAATAATAGCATTCTGAATGATCACACAACAGATAACAATTTCTTATTGGTCACTGTGACACATGACACCCAACTATAACTAGTAGGTACATTCTCTGCCTGGACAACTGCTGCAGGGCAGTCCAAGGACAACAAGGGACAGACAGACACTCAGAGTTAAACCTGAGAGGAGACCCAGAGAGAGAGGAGAGAGAGACAGTTAAGAGAGAGAGGAGACAGGGAGACAGAGGGAGACAGCTAGAGTTAAAGAGAGAGAGGGAGAAAGAGATAGTGGGAGGACACTGACTGACTAATCAGCTTTCTGACTCCAACCCCCCAACACATCTTCTGATCAAGCTGCAGCAGTGACTTCAGGAGAAGAAACTCACACAAAAGGTTTTTTGGTTGTCTTGTCTCCTGTTCACCACCTGTTGTCCCGTAGTCAGGTGTGTTGTTCCAAGCTTCATGATGCAGAAGATGCAGAGCCAGATGATGCAGACCCAGACGATGCAGAACCAGACGATGCAGAACCAGATGATGCAGACCCTGGATGCAGACCCAGACGATGCAGAACCAGACTATGCAGAACCCGATGCAGACATCTGTAGACTATAATAATGGATACACGATGCAGACATCGGTAGACTATAATAATGGATCTTACGATGCAGATGCAGGAACAGCAGAATAATGACTACACCATCCAGGATGACGAGTGGGACAGAGACCTGCTTCTGGACCCCGCCTGGGAGAAACAGCAGAGAAAGGTTAGAAGCTTCATTGTTTGTCTTGTCTGTTCATTCATATGTCCACATTGTGTAAAGGTTTTACTGTTGTCAAGTGAGGCAGAGGAAGTCACTGAATGTCAAAACAGCAGTAGTAGATAAACTCTCCTATTTACCATGTTATGAATATTTACTCATTTCAAGATATTGCACTTAAAAAATTTAAATAAAAGCGTTTTAAATCTAGGCCTACAAAGAGAAGGCAGAGGTCAAAAGTCAGAGGAAGTATTTCCTGACAGTCAAATGAGTCAAAACAAGAACACATCCTAATGGAAGTTGTTGTTTTGTTACATGACACACTATTAAAGGGGACATAAAAATACTGCTCACTTTACTTAGAAAAACAACCCCAAGTACAGTGTGAGAGACACTCTGTGGGTGCTGGGCACCAGGCAGACACAACAGCCAAGACAACAATACCTCCCAGGCAGTCAGGCAGCATAGCAATGACCTGTGCTGCCATTCCTTTCGATTCGTGTGTTTTATGAGAACTGTCGACAGATGTCTGGTAGCACAGAATGTACGAGGCGTCCTCTAGGCCAGCGGGAACAGAATGGACGCCACTGGCTAATTATAACTAAGGACTTATAGGGTTACACAGAGTTTGGCTCAGACAACGTCCTTGGTCCTCGGTTGTCACGGGAGAACAGTGTCTGTATTGATCGATACTAACCTGATAGATTATGTTCATTTACATCTACAGACTTGTTTTGTTGTTTTTTTTACAATATAAACCGAGTTCGTGTATTTACATAATCAAATGTACTTTGTCCACTTGTCTGCTCTAGAATTCATACCCAGACCAGGTATGCTTTTTACAAAAGACAAATGATCTGTCACTGACCTGTCAAGATATCAGAGGCAACCTACTGTACCCCTCAATATAGGAATACCTAGGATAGGATGTAATGTCTCACCCCCTTAAATGATTTAGATGCACTATTGTAAAGTGGCTGCTCCACTGGATGTCAGAAGGTGAATTCACCAATATTGTTGTCGCTCTGGATAAGAGCGTCTGCTAAATGACTTAAATGTAAATGTAAATATGAACCATGCATTAATGAGTCTCTCTACAGACGGGTTGTCCCACCATGTATCAATGGTCCTGATGTGTTGCCCTGAGGCTGGAACTACTGAGACATAAAGGCATTAATAGACTATCTCATTAAACATGAATGGCAGGGCTTCCTTCCCTGACTATGGTCCTGCCAGACTGACAACAATATGGTGTGACCACAGTGAGCAGCTATGTTGTTGTCCAGCTGTCCAACGATGGGTTGTCCTATGTTGTCGAGGGGGCTTAATATGGGGGCAGCTATGTTAAACCCTGGAGGGTCTTAATATGGGGAGCAGCTATGTTAAACCCTGGTGGGGTCTTAACTATGGGGTCCAGCTATGTTAAACCCTGGATGGGGCTTGATGGGGAGCAGCTATGTTAAACCCTGGTGGGGTCCAATATGTTGGGGTCCAGCTATGTTAAACCCTGGAGGGTCAGTTGTTAACGATGGGGAGCAGCTATGTTAAACCCTGGAGGGTCTTAACTATGGGGAGCAGCTATGTTAAACCCTGGAGGGGTCTTAACTATGGGGAGCAGCTATGTTAAACCCTGGAGGGGGCTTAACTATGGGGAGCAGCTATGTTAAACCTGGTGGTCTTAATATGGGGAGCAGCTATGTTAAACCCTGGAGGGTCTTAACTATGGGGAGCAGCTATGTTAAACCCTGGAGGGGTCTTAACTATGGGAGCAGCTATGTTAAACCCTGGAGGGGTCTTTGGGGAGCAGCTATGTTAAACCCTGGTGGGTCTTAACTATGGGTTGCAGCTATGTTAAACCCTGGAGGGATCTTAACTATGGGTTGTCCAGCTATGTTAAACCCTGGAGGGGTCTTAACTATGGGGAGCAGCTATGTTAAACCCTGGAGGGTCTTAACTATGGGGAGCAGCTATGTTAAACCCTGGAGGGTCTTAACGATGGGGAGCAGCTATGTTAAACCCTGGAGGGTCTTAACTATGGGGAGCAGCTATGTCCAAACCCTGGTGTTGTCTTAACTATGGGGAGTGTATGTTAAACCCTGGGGGGCTTAACTATGGGGAGCAGCTATGTTAAACCCTGGTGGGGCTTAACTATGGGGAGCAGCTATGTTAAACCCTGGAGGGGGCTTAACTATGGGGAGCAGCTATGTTAAACCCTGGAGGTCCAGCTGTCCAATATGGTGGGTCCAGCTATGTTAAACCCTGGATGGGGTCTTAACTATGTTGGGTCCAGCTTGTTAAACCCTGGTGGGGCTTAACTATGGGGAGTGCCGGTCCCCATTACCAGGTGTTGTCCAGGATCTGTGTTCTGACAATAGAGACTTATAGTTCTGACAGACTATTTTTGTCCCAACAGTATCTGTTCAAACCAGTGTCCAAATGGCACCCTATTCTCTATAGTCCACTACTGTAGACCAGGGCTGGTCAAAATATGGTGTTATAAGGGAATATGGTGCCATTCTAACAACTGTGTGAAGGATTACTGTACCTTTTATGCATAATAAATGAGCTATGTAACAAACACAATATTGGATCCAATATGGTGTTGTCCAGCTGTCCAATATGGTGCTATCCAGTTGTCCAATATGGTGTTGTCCAGCTGTCCAATATGGTGTTGTCCAGCTGTCCAATATGGTGCTGTCCAGCTGTCCAATATGGTTGTTGTCCAATATGGTGTTGTCCAGCTGTCCAATATGGTGTTGTCCAGTTGTCCAATATGGTGTTGTCCAGCTGTCCAATATGGTGTTGTCCAGTTGTCCAATATGGTGTTGTCCAGCTGTCCAATATGGTGTTGTCAGCTGTCCAATATGGTGTTGTCCAGTTGTCCAATATGGTGTTGTCCAGTTGTCCAATATGGTGTTGTCCAGTTGTCCAATATGGTGTTGTCCAATATGGTGTTGTCCAGCTGTCCAATATGGTGTTGTCCAGTTGTCCAATATGGTGTTGTCCAGTTGTCCATGGTGTTGTCCAATATGGTGTTGTCCAGCTGTCCAATATGGTGCTGTCCAACTGTCCAATATTGTGATGTCCAGCTGTCCAATATGGTGCTGTCCAGCTGTCCAATATGGTGCTGTCCAGCTGTCCACTATGGTGTTGTCCAGCTGTCCAATATGGTGTTGTCCAGCTGTCCAATATGGTGTTGTCCAATATGGTTTTGTCCAGCTTTCCAATATGGTGCTGTCAGTTGGACCTTTGAAACACACCAGGCTGACATGTGGAATTGTTTTAAGATGCCCTCCTCCTACTAATCTGACATATGGAATTGTTTTAAGATACTCCCCCTCCTACTAATCTGACATGTGGAATTGTTTTATGTCCTGCCTGGAGTCGGTTCTCAATCAGTCAGGTGATTATCGTTGTCTCTGATTGGGAACCATATTTAGGCAGCCATATTCTTTGAGTGTTTCGTGGGTGATTGTTCCTGTCTCTGTGTTTATATTCACCAGATAGGCTGTATAGTTGTTTCCGTCTGTTGTTTTTGTACATTTCAGTTATTTCATGTCTAGTCATTCTTTCTTCAATAAACATGAAAACACCACGCTGCATTTTTCCGATTCCTTCAACAGAAGAACTCCGTTACAGGCACAGTGTAAAATGAATACATCATTTTAATGAAGCCATGCAACGCCCCCAAACTATTCAAATTGAACCAACAGGGGCGCTGAAGTTCTATAATAATACTACATTTACATTTACTGTACAGTCATTTGCAGGGGCTGACTTATGGAATTGTTTACAAATGGTGAATTCTCCTTCTGACATAGTGGAATTGCCACTTTACAATGTGCATCTAAATCATTTAATATGGTATTCCTTGAAGAGGTGGGGTTTCAGGTGTCTGACCGGAAGGTGGTGATTGACTCCGCTGTCCTGACATCGTGGAATTGTTTTGTTCCACCATTACTAATCTGACATATGGAACAGTTTTGACTGTGCAGACACAGGCAAATGGACATAGACAATTGTTTTAAGATGCTCCACCCACTAATCTGACATATGGCTGTTTTAAGATGGTTCCCAATTGAGATCATTTAGCTGCCTACTATTTGGAATTTAGGACCTCTGTAGGTAAAAACATTTAATGTGACTCCTAAACTACAAAGCCCATAGAAACACATTGATTAACACATTAATAAATAGCAAAACAGGCAGGGAAAAAATGAATAAAGAAATCAAGGAATACTAAGGTCTAAGGCACTGCATCACAGTGCTAGCTGTGAAACTAGAGATTCTGGTTCCAGTCCAGACTCTGTCGCAGCCGGCCCCGCGACTGGGAGACCCATGGGGCGGCGCACAATTGACCCAGCATCGTCCGGGTTATGGAGGGTTTGACTGGCAGGGATGTTCTTTCCCATCGTGCACTAAAGACTCCTGTGACGGGCCGGGCGCAGTGCACGCTGACACGGTCACCAGGTGTACAGTGTTTCCTCCCAGACATTGGTGCGGCTGGCTTCCCGGGTTAAGTGGGCATTGTGTCAAGAAGCAGTGCGACTAGGTTGTTGTGTTTCTGAGGACGCACGGCTCTTGACCTTTTCTGAGTCCTTACGGGAGTTGCAGCGATGAGACAAGACTGTAACTACCAAATGGGGAGAAAAAAGGGTAAAAATATAATAAATAAATAATAAATAAATAAGGTTTTGAAGTGTCTGTCCTCCTATCTAGGAGAGAAAGCTCTGGAAATATTGATGTTTTTTTGGACACATACAGTCAGGTCCATAAATATTTGGACATTGACCAAGTTATTATAATTGTAGCTGTCTACCACAGCATATTGGAGTTGACATTGAATCATGAATATGAGCAGAAAGTGCTTTTAGCTTTAATTTGAGGGTATTTACATCCAAATCAGGTGAAAGGTTGTAGGAATCACATCACATTTAATATGTGGGCCCTCCCTTTTAAGGGACCAAAAGTAATTGGACAATTGCCTGCTCAGGTGTTCCATGGCCAGGTGTGTTATTTACCGGTAAGCAGATGAAAGGTCAAGTATGACATTTGCATTTGGAATCTGTTGCTGTTGAACCCTCAATATGAAGTCCAGAGAGCCGTCACTGCCAGTGAAACAAGACATTACTGGGCTGAAAAATCAAAAACAAACCCCTCAGAGAGACAGCAAAAACACGAGGTCCAAATCAACTATTTGGTACATTCTTTAAACAGAAAGAACACACTGGTGAGCTCAGGAACACCAAAAGGCCCTGAAGAAAAACGGAAAACAACTGTGGTGGATGACAGAACCATTCTTTCCATGGAGAAGAAAAACCCTTTTCACAACAGTTGGCCAGATCAAGAACACCCTCCAGGAGGCCGGCGTATCTGTGTCAAAGTCAACAACCAAGAGAAGACTTCACCAGAGTAAATACAGACGGTTTACCACAAGACTGTAAACCTCAAAAACAGGAAGGCCAGATTAGAGTTTGCCATAAAAACATTTTCAAAAGCCTGTACAGTTCTGGAACAACATCCGGATGAGAGATGAGACAAAGATCAACTTGAACGATGGGAAGAGAAGAGAGAATGGAGAAGCATAACACCTCATCTGTGAAGCATGGAGGAGGCGGTGTTATGGCGTGGGCACGTACGGCTGCCGATGGAACTGCTTCCCTTGTATTTAGTGATGATGTGACTGCTGATAAAAACACAGCACTATAACTTCTGAAGTGTTAAGGGCTAATGTGTTCATCATGTTATTATCTGCTCAGATTCAGCCAAATGCTTCAAAACTCATTGGACGGCGCTTCACAGTGCAGATGGACAATGACCCCGAGAAGCAATACTGTGAAAGCAACCCAATCCTTGTATAAGGCACCCCGGTATCTCTACTTGCACATTCATCTCCTGCACATCTACCATTCCAGTGTTTAATTGCTATTTTGTAATTACTTCGTCACCATGAGCCTATTTATTGCCTTACCTCTCTTATCCTACCTCATTACCACACGCTGTATATAGAATTTTCTACTCTATTATTGACTGTATGTTTCTTTTACTCCATGTGTAACTCTGTTGTTGGTGTCGAACTGCATTGCTTCATCTTGTCCAGGTCGCAATTGCAAATGAGAACTTGTTCTCAACTAGCCTACCAGGTCAAATAAAGGTGTTCTCAACTGGCCTGCAGGTTAAATAAAGGTGAAATAAAAAAGTTTTTTTAAACAAAGCAAAGAAGTGGAATGTTGTACAATGGCCAAATCAGTCACCTGACCTGAATCCAATTGAGCATGCATTTCATTTGCTGAAGGCAAAACTGATGGCAAAACACCAAGAATAAGCAGGAAGTGAAGACAGCTGCAGTAAAGGCCTGGTGGAGCATCTGGTGATGTCTATGTGTTCCATGTCTGTGTTCCATTGTTACGCACGCCTCTATGAAGAGGGAATGCAACACCCTGCTACAACTCAACTCTCCGTGAAGTGAAAAAGGTATGGACTGTAGGTGCGAGAAAGAATGACAACAGGCAGAATGTGGTACCGTTTACCAGGACTTTATTCCTTCACACGGTAATATGGGGAAAAGGGGGCTGACGGAACCAAAGCAAAAGAAAGTAAATCTCAAAGCCCCCCTCCTATCTTACCTGCCTACCCACTACTTACCTAATTTAGCACCACCTGGTGCCCTAACCAAAATACATGGGGGTGGTCCGCCCAGGTCTTACCTAGTGTGCCTAGACAGCGAATATGCTACGGGTATATGTATGCCCGCGGGCCTCTTGCCTAAGCACTCCGTAGGTGCCTTCCCTTCCCCCTGGGAACAAATGAAACAGAATATTAAACAATTTCACAAACAAACTAAGAAACAAAGGACATCAAATAAGCTCTATCTTAGCAACAAACTCACAAAACATACCAACTCTCAGCCCAGCAAAAACTCTAGCAAAATCTCTAGCAAAATCTCTCCTGAACAGAACACTGGCTTCAGAATGAATGGGTAATTGGAGACAGCTGCGTCTTGACGAGGGGGTGGGGTCAGCTCTCCAATTAGCCATGGAGTCCACCAATCAGCTGCTTGAGGATTTCAGGAAGCCATTTCCTAAAATAAACACATGCAAATACACAAACTACAACACATAAACTGGGGAACGTAACATCCATGTCTATGTGTTCCATGTCTGTGTGTTCCATGTCTATGTGTTCCATGTCTGTGTGTTCCATGTCTATGTGTTCCATGTCTATGTGTTCCATGTTTATGGGTTCCATGTCTATGGGTTCCATGTCTATGGGTTCCATGTCTATGGGTTCCATGTCTATGTGTTCCATGTCTATGGGTATCCATGTCTATGGGTTCCATGTATATGGGTTCCATGTCTATGTGTTCCATGTCTATGGGTTCCATGTCTATGTGTTCCATGTCTTTGTGTTCCAGACTCCAAGGAAGTCGTTGACTGCAAAGGATTTGCAACCAAGTATTAAAACTCACAATTTAATTTATGATTACTTTTGAGCCTCTAAAATTGCAGGGCCATGTAAAAATTGTTGTAATTTCTACACGGTTTGTACAATAATTTTGACAAAACCCTTAAATTAAAGATGAAAGTCTACACTTAAAGCACACCTTGATTGTTTCCGTTCAAATCCATTGTGGCGGCGTACAGAGACAACATGATGCCAATTGTGTCTCTGTCCAAATACTTATGAACCTGACTGTATTAACCTTTTCTGGTTGGCACAGAATGCCTCCACACTTACAATGTTTTAAACCTGTACTGGGTTACCTTGAGGACGCGTTTGTGAGAGTCTCCCCTTCCATAGAGGGGTGATATTAGTTTGTAGGCCAAACGGTTCGGACTCACGGACGTTTCCGTGAGAAGACTGATTTTCAGGATGTCTCTGGTCTGACCAACACCGCAGGCGCAGGAAGGCAGATATCTGGGATTGAGACTCAGCCCACACTGCTGTAGCTCAGCCACCTTCCAGCACACAGGCGAGGAAGGCAGATATCTGGGATTGAGACTCAGCCCACACTGCTGAAGCTCAGCCACCTTCCACCACAGGCGAGGAAGGCAGATATCTGGGATTGAGACTCAGCCCACACTGCTGTAGCTCAGCCACCTTCCACCGCAGGCGAGAAGGCAGATATCTGGGTTTGAGACTCAGCCCACACTGCTGTAGCTCAGCCACCTTCCACCGCAGGCGAGAAGGCAGATATCTGGGATTGAGACTCAGCCCACACTGCTGTAGCTCAGCCACCTTCCACCGCAGGCGAGGAAGGCAGATATCTGGGATTGAGACTCAGCCCACACTGCTGTAGCTCAGCCACCTTCCACCACAGGCGCAGGAAGGCAGATATCTGGGATTGAGACTCAGCCCACACTGCTGTAGCTCAGCTCCTTCCACAGGCGAGGAAGGCAGATATCTGGGATTGAGACTCAGCCCACACTGCTGTAGCTCAGCCACCTTCCACCGCAGGCGAGGAAGGCAGATATCTGGGATTGAGACTCAGCCCACACTGCTGTAGCTCAGCCACCTTCCACCACAGGCGAGGAAGGCAGATATCTGGGATTGAGACTCAGCCCACACTGCTGTAGCTCAGCTCCTTCCACCACAGGCGAGGAAGGCAGATATCTGGGATTGAGACTCAGCCCACACTGCTGTAGCTCAGCTCCTTCCACCGCAGGCGAGGAAGGCAGATATCTGGGATTGAGACTCAGCCCACACTGCTGTAGCTCAGCTCCTTCCACCGCAGGCGAGGAAGGTGATATCTGGGATTGAGACTCAGCCCACACTGCTGTAGCTCAGCTCCTTCCACCGCAGGCGAGGAAGGCAGATATCTGGGATTGAGACTCAGCCCACACTGCTGTAGCTCAGCCACCTTCCACCACAGGCGCAGAGGAAGGCAGATATCTGGGATTGAGACTCAGCCCACACTGCTGTAGCTCAGCCACCTTCCACCGCAGGCGAGGAAGGCAGATATCTGGGATTGAGACTCAGCCCACACTGCTGTAGCTCAGCCACCTTCCACCACAGGCGAGGAAGGCAGATATCTGGGATTGAGACTCAGCCCACACTGCTGTAGCTCAGCTCCTTCCACCACAGGCGAGGAAGGCAGATATCTGGGATTGAGACTCAGCCCACACTGCTGTAGCTCAGCTCCTTCCACCGCAGGCGAGGAAGGCAGATATCTGGGATTGAGACTCAGCCCACACTGCTGTAGCTCAGCCACCTTCCACCGCAGGCGAGGAAGGCAGATATCTGGGATTGAGACTCAGCCCACACTGCTGTAGCTCAGCTCCTTCCACCACAGGCGAGGAAGGCAGATATCTGGGATTGAGACTCAGCCCACACTGCTGTAGCTCAGCCACCTTCCACCGCAGGCGAGGAAGGCAGATATCTGGGATTGAGACTCAGCCCACACTGCTGTAGCTCAGCCACCTTCCACCACAGGCGAGGAAGGCAGATATCTGGGATTGAGACTCAGCCCACACTGCTGTAGCTCAGCTCCTTCCACCACAGGCGAGGAAGGCAGATATCTGGGATTGAGACTCAGCCCACACTGCTGTAGCTCAGCTCCTTCCACCGCAGGCGAGGAAGGCAGATATCTGGGATTGAGACTCAGCCCACACTGCTGTAGCTCAGCTCCTTCCCGCAGGCGAGGAAGGCAGATATCTGGGATTGAGACTCAGCCCACACTGCTGTAGCTCAGCTCCTTCCACCGCAGGCGAGGAAGGCAGATATCTGGGATTGAGACTCAGCCCACACTGCTGTAGCTCAGCTCCCCACCGCAGGCGAGGAAGGCAGATATCTGGGATTGAGACTCAGCCCATGCAACAACAACAAGAGATCTCTA
>NC_088235.1:428058-507311 GCF_036934945.1 Oncorhynchus masou masou
TAATATTATAGTGTATAGTATGTAATCTCAGGGAAAGGTTAGTGTATGTAGTTATAGTCATGTAGTAGTGTATTATCTCAGTGGAAGGGTTAGTTATAGTGTATAGTGTATGTATGTTATCTCAGGTGGAAGGTTAGATAATATAGTCATGTAGTTATAGTGTATAGTATGTTATCTCAGTGGTTAATATAATGTTATCTAGTTTAGTGTATATATGTTATCTAGGCATGTCATGTAGTTATAGTGTATAGTATGTTTTCTCAGTGGAAGGTTAGTTAATATAGTATGTAGTTATAGTGTATAGTGTATAGTATGTTATCTCAGTGGAAGGTTAGTTAATATAGTCATGTCAGGGAAGGATTGTGGTATGTATAGTGTATAGTATGTTATCTCAGTGGAAGGTTAGATGTAGGTTAGTTATCTCAGTGGAAGGTTATAATAAAACACATCAGGCCAGTTTCATGACAGGGGAATTAGACATGTAATTAGTTATTTAGGATATTATTAGAACACATCAGGCCAGTTTCAGTGGAAGGTTGAATTAGATATTAGAACACATAGAGTTTCATGAATTAGTTATTAGAACACATCAGGCCAGTTTCATGAATTAGACATTAGAACTAGATTAGACATTAGTTATAGGTTTCATGAATTAGTTATAGTTAGAACACATCAGGCCAGTTTTCATTAGACATTAGAACACATCAGGCCAGATGAATTAGACATTAGAACACATCAGGCCAGTTTCATGAATTAGACATTAGAACACATCAGGCCAGTTTCAGTTTAGATATTAGAACACATAGTTTCATGAATTAGATATTAGAACACATCAAGTTTCATGAATTAGATATTAGATATTAGAACACATCAGGCCCAGTTTCATGAATTAGACATTAGAACACACCAGGCCAGTTTATGAATTAGATATTAGACATTAGAACACATCAGGCCAGTTTCATGAATTAGATATTAGACATTAGAACACATCAGGCCATTATGAATTATTAGAACACATCACAGTTTATGAATTAGATATTAGATTAGAACATCAGGCCAGTTTCATGAATTAGAACACATCAGGCCAGATATTAGATATTAGAGGCCAGTTTCATGAATTAGATATTAGATATTAGAACACATCAGGCCAGTTTCATGAATTAGATATTAGAACACATCAGGCCAGTTTCATGAATTAGAATTAGAACACACCAGGCCAGTTTCATTAGAACACATCAGGCCAGTTTCATGAATTGACATTAACATTAGAACACATCAGGCCAGTTTCTTGATAGATATTAGAACACACCAGGCCAGTTTCATGAATTAGATATTAGAACACATCAGGCCAGTTTCATGAATTAGATATTAGAACACATAGTTTCTTGAATTAGATATTAGAACACACCAGGCCAGTTTCAGACATTAGAACACAGTTTCATGAATTAGACATTAGAACACACCAGGCCAGTTTCCTGCACACAGATTTCAGACTAGTCTTGGACCAAAAAGCATCAATGTGAGACTCTCCATGTAAAGTGCTTCTTAGTACAGGACTAGTCTATGTCTGAGAAACTGTCCCGTAATGAATGTGGCTGTCGTGAGAACAGCATACAGCACATAACCTGGCCCTTCAGAGTGTTTGATAGAACCAGGACTGTACGATTGTCACAATAAACATCACAATGTTCTCTCCTGTAGAAACCTCTGCTAAGGAAGGTCTTCTTCTATGGTGCCAGAGAAAGACTGCCCCCTACAGAATGTCAATGTCCAGAACTTCCATGTCAAGTGAGTCCGTTTACTGAGTGAGATTCAAGTCCCATCACAGCATTGTAAATGGTTGCTGGTCTATTTGTCTGTGTTTTTTCAGATTTTATAAAAGGGGTTAAAAATACATTTCTGAATGTAAAGTTATTCATCCTTCAGACATGAGAGAGAGTGAGAGAGAAAGAGAGAGAAAGAGAGAGAGAGAGAAGAGAGAGAGAGGTTTGAGAAAGAGAGGGGGAAAGAGGAAGGAGAAGGCGAGAGAGAGGAGGAGAGACAGAAGAGAGGGAGACAGAGACAGAGAGAGAGAGAGAGAGAGAGTTAGAAAAGAGATTTCGAGAGAGAGAGACAGAATGAGAGAGAGAGAGAGAGAGAAAGAGAGAGACAGAGAGAGAGAGAGAGAAGCGAGAGACAGAAGGAGAGAGAGAGAGAGAGACAGAAGAGAGAGAGACAGAGAGAGAGAGAGAGAGAGAGGGAGAGAGAGAGAGAGAGAGAGAGAGAGAGAGAGAGAGAGACAGAGAGAGAGAGAGAGAGACAAAGAGAGGCGAGAGAGAGAAAGAGGGAGGGAGAGAGAGAGAAAGAGAGAGAGACAGAGAGAGAGAGAGAGACACAGAGAGAGACAGAGAGAAAAGAGAGACGAGAGAGAGAAAGAGAGAGAGCGAGAGAGAGAAGCGAGAGAGAGAGAGAGAGAGAGAGAGCGAGAGAGAGAGAGAGCAAGAGAGAGAGAGAGATAGAGGAGGAGAGAGAGTAGATCTGTATGTTAATTCAGTGTTTATCAGTAGTCCAGCCAGTTCAATAGATGCTTATGTTTCGCCATTTAATATCGGCGCTTTAAAAAGACTCTTCTTTGCCATTCTTTGGTTGTGATAAAGGCCCAGTGCAGTCAAAATGTTTGTTTTTTCCCCCCTGTATTTTGTATCATATTGTACAACAGCTGATGAAACTAACACTGTAAAAGTGTGAAAACATTTGCTCAGTGTTTTTTCCTGATAGTTGATTGGTTGAAAGTACATTCCAACCTGGTGTTAGTGGTTTTCCTCACAGAACCTTCTAATCAGCAGGTTTACATGGGCAGGAGTCTCAGCTTGCCTGGTTGACATCACCAGGCGGTAAATTGGTTAACAGACCAATTAGAAAGAGAGTTCCAAACCTGTTACCAATAACAGCTGGTTTCCAGTTTTCCTCCTCCTCACTCAGACCCAGGGAGTCCTAACAAAAATCTGCTTGAGAAATCTTTTATTTACAACAACAACAAAAAAGCTATTTTTTGTCATTTCATTGAAAACTAGTACAGTAAGGTTCTTCATTGTTACCCAGAAATGATTTGATATTGATATAAAAACGGCTGCATTGGGCCTTTAACTGCTGGGTAGAAGCCTCTTCCTGGACCAATCACAGTGCATTGGGCCTTTAACTGCTGGGTAGAAGCCTCTTCCTGGACCAATCACAGTGCATTGGGCCTTTAACTGCTGGGTAGAAGCCTCTTCCTGGACCAATCACAGTGCATTGGGCCTTTAACTGCTGGGTAGAAGCCTCTTCCTGGACCAATCACAGTGCATTGGGCCTTTAACTGCTGGGTAGAAGCCTCTTCCTGGACCAATCATTGGGCCACTGTGATGTCAGTCTGGAGCCTCTTCTGGACCAATCACAGTGCATTGGGCCTTTAACTGCTGGTTAGAAATTTTCCTGGACCAATCACAGTGATGTCAGTCTGGAGGCACAACCATCCATTTGATTTGAGTTCTGCAGCAGAGAGCAGCGGTCCAATGGAAAGGCTTGTTCTCTTTACTGATGATTTATCACCAGAGATGGTTTGTTGACCTTTTCTACCGGATGTGGTTGGATGGATCGGCCTACAGCGCCAACTATTGGTCGTCGGGGACAACAGCTGTTGACAACTGTAGTGTTGTGGCTAACCCTTTTTCCTAACCTTTAACCTCATTCTCACCTAACCTGCTATGTTAATTCACCTAACCTGCTATGTTAATAACCTATCCTAACCTGCTATGTTAAGTATCCTAACCTGCTATGTTAATTATCCTAACCTGCTATGTTAATTATCCTAACCTGATATGTTAATTATCCTAACCCTAACCTGCTATGTTAATTTACCTAACCTGCTATGTTAATTATCCTAACCTGCTATGTTAATTATCCTAACCTGCTATGTTAATTATCCTAACCCTAACCTGCTATGTTAATTATCCTAATATTAATTATCCTAACCTGCTATGTTAATTATCCTAACCTGCTATGTTAATTATCCTAACCTGCTATGTTAATTATATGCTATATTAATTATCCTAACCTGCTATGTTAATTATCCTAACCTACTATGTTAATTATCCTAACCTGCTATGTTAATTATCCTAACCTGCTATGTTAATTATAACCTGCTAACCTGCTATGTTAATTATCCTAACCTGCTATGTTAATTATCATAACCTGATATGTTAATTATTAATTATACCTAACCTGCTATGTTAATTATCCTAACCTGCTATGTTAATTATCCTAACCTGCTATGTTAATTATCCAACCTGCTATGTTAATAATCCTAACCTGCTATGTTAATTATCCTAACCTGCTATGTTAATTATCCTAACCTGCTATGTTAATTATCCTAACCTGCTATGTTAATTATCCTAACCTGCTATGTTAATTATCCTAACCTGCTACGTTAATTATCCTAACCTGCTATGTTAATTATCCTAACCTGCTATGTTAATTACCCTAACCTGCAATCAACCTCTATGTTAATTATCCTAACCCTATGTTAATTACACCTGCTATGTAAACAAATCATCAGTATCACCATACCACCTATCCAGTGTGAGAACCAATGAACACAAAGCTTTAGTAGGAAATCAAATGTAATTGGCCCTTGACCTTAGAAGACTGTTAGATAAATGCATTTTAATTGGCTGTTGAGCTGTGATGATATGATTCTCTCCCCTGGTTGGCTGTGAAGCTGGAAGGACGGCCTCGCGTTGTGCGCCTGATACACAGACACCGTCCTGACCTCATCGACTATGCCAAGCTCAACAAGGTCTCTGTGTGGTGTGGCCTGAGTCCGATGCATGCTGCTCTAGGACTGGCTGAGTGCCAGTCTGTTTGTGCCATCAGGCCAACTCCTTGTCATGTGGTATGATGGCACAAATAGACTGGCACTCAGGTAGTCTGGTCCAAGACCTGGGCTGAAGTGCATGATGGGGGATGCAGACACCAACCACCACACTAACCCCACTGCCCTGTTTACTACATAGATATTCACTGGTCAAGAGCTCTGTTTACTACAAAGAGATTCACTGGTCAAGAGCTCTGTTTACTACATAGAGATTCACTGGTCGAGAACTCTGTTTACTACAGAGATTCACTCAGGGTTAACCCATACCAGAACGTGGTTAGCCTTGATACTGCTCAGCAGAACAAGGTTAGCCAATACCAGTGCAGGGTTAGCCTTAGCACTGATGAGCAGATCAGGGTTAGCCCATACCAGAGCAGGGTGAGCTCTTGACACTGCTGAGCAGAACAGGGTTAACCCATACTAAAACATATAAACTATATAAACCAAGCTATAATGACTATATAAACCAAGCTATAACGACTATATAAACCGAGCTATAATGACTATATAAACCAAGCTATAATTACTATATAACCAAGCTATAATTACTATATAAACCAAGCTATAATGACTATATAAACCAAGCTATAATGACTATATAAAGCCAAGCTATAATGACTATATAAACTATAATGACTATATAAAAGCTATAATGACTATATAAACCGAGCTATAATTACTATATAAACCAAGCTATAATGACTATATAAACTGAGCAAGCTATAATAATGACTATATAAACCGAGCTATAATGACTATATAAACCAAGCTATAACAACTATATAAACCAAGCTATAACGACTATATAAACTGAGCTATAATGACTATATAAACCAAGCTATAATGACTATATAAACTGAGCTATAATGACAAGCTATAACAACTATATAAACCGAGCCAGGAGAAAAAGCAACAGGAAATGTGAATTATTACCACCTGCGATATTAGAACACCTGGTTGGTACCATCTGGGATATTAGAACACCTGGCTTGGTACCATCTGGGATATTAGAACACCTGGTTGGTACCATGTGGGGATATTAGAACACCTGGTTGGTACCATCTATATTAACACCTGGTTGGTACCACCTGCGATATTAGAAACCTGGTTGGTACCTATATAAACTGAGCTATAACACCTGGTTGGTACATGTATATAAACCGAGTACCAGGAGAAAGCAACAGGAAATGTGAATTATTACCACCTGCGATATTAGAACACCTGGTTGGTACCATCTGGGATATTAGAACACCTGGTTGGTACCATGTGGGGATATTAGAACACCTGGTTGGTACCATCTGGGATATTAGAACACCTGGTTGGTACCACCTGGGATATTAGAACACCTGGTTGGTACCATGTGGGGGATATTAGAACACCTGGTTGGTACCATCTGGGATATTAGAACACCTGGTTGGTACCATCTGGGGAGGATATTAGAACACCTGGTTGGTACCACCTGGGATATTAGAACACCTGGTTGGTACCATCTGGGATATTAGAACACCTGGTTGGTACCACCTGGGATATTAGAACACCTGGTTGGTACCACCTGCGATATTAGAACACCTGGTTGGTACCATGTGGGGATATTAGAACACCTGGTTGGTACCATCTGGGATATTAGAACACCTGGTTGGTACCATCTGGGGATATTAGAACACCTGGTTGGTACCATCTGGGATATTAGAACACCTGGTTGGTACCATCTGGGATATTAGAACACCTGGTTGGTACCATCTGGGATATTAGAACACCTGGTTGGTACCATCTGGGATATTAGAACACCTGGTTGGTACCATGTGGGATACCTGGTTTAGAATTAGAACACCTGGTTGGTACCATCTGGGATATTAGAACACCTGGTTGGTACCCTGGGATATTAGAACATCTGGGATATTAGAACACCTGGTTGGTACCATCTGGGGATATTAGAACACCTGGTTGGTAGAACACCACCTGGGATATTAGAACACCTGGTTGGTACCATCTGGGATATTAGAACACCTGGTTGGTACCACCACCTGGTTGGTACCACCATAGAACACCTGGGGATATTAGAACACCTGGTTGGTACCATCTGGGATATTAGAACACCTGGTTGGTACCATCTGGGATATTAGAACACCTGGTTGGTACCATCATTCTGGTTGGGATATTAGAACACCTGGTTGGTACCATGTGGGGATATTAGAACACCTGGTTGGTACCATCTGGGGATATTAGAACACCTGGTTGGTACCATGTGGGGATATTAGAACACCTGGTTCGTACCACCTGGTACTTTAAGGTAGGACTAGCCTTGTCAGGACCAAGGCCGAAGGTCTACTCATGGTGTATGTCCCCTGGAGTTGCCATGTTGAATGTTGAGACTGTTTACATGTACTAGCCTGTATTGTGTTACACGGTAATAGTATGATTGATGATGAGTGGAAGACAGTGTGGATGTTAGTGAACGGTGTGTTGACGTGTCTCGTTATGATGTCTTCTACTATCTCCTCTCTCCAGGATGACCCTCTGGGTAATCTGAACCTGGCCTTTGATGTGGCAGAGAAATACCTGGACATCCCCAAGATGTTGGACGCTGAAGGTAAATATTTTAGATCAGGGGTCTCCAAACTTTTTTAGTATGAGAGCTACTTTTTTTTTTTTAAATCAAACATTTCGCAAGCTACTATTTTTTTCCACCAGGAAACTTCCCCAAGTCCTTAGTGAGCAAGTGAAAGTAGTGCGATATGTTTTCTGTCAATATACCTGCTAAAATAATGGTTAATCTCTAAAGGAGGCCCTATAAAATCTGTGATTTTGGCCCTATAAAATATAAAATCTGTGATTTTGGACCTATAAAATCTGTGATTTTGGCCCTATAAAATCTGTGATTTTGGCCCTATAAAATCTGTGATTTTGGACCTATAAAATCTGTGATTTTGGACCTATAAAATCTGTGATTTTGGCCCTATAAAATCTGTGATTGTTTTCCACCCAAAATTAGGTTTTATATTTTCCCAAATTGTGTTTTTTCCTGGGTAAATTTTTCCTGGTTTTAGATTATTGTTGTCTTTCACTCTCAAAATTACAATTATTCTCAGAGAAACAACGAAATTGGATGTTCTGAGTCAATGTTTAAATCACATCTGAATAAAAAACATTGAGGTCTGGAAGAAAACTATGAAATTGAGATGTTCTTGTGTAATTCCCCTTTAATAGCCCAACTTGTCCTTTAATAATCTAGCGAGTGAGGAATGTGCAGTCTAATATGTCGACGGACTAATCTGGGTTTGGCGGATGCCGGGAGAATGCATAGTGCCAACTGTAAAGTTTGGTGGAGGAGGAATAATGGTCTGGGGCTGTTTTTCATGGTTCGGGTCCCTTAGTTCCAGTGAAGGGAAATCTTAACGTGACAGCATACAATGACATTCTAGACAATTCCGTGCTTCCAAATGTGTGGCAACAGTTTGGGGAAGGCCATTTCCTGTTTCAGCATGACAATGCCCCTGTGCACAAAGCGAGATCCATACCAAAATGGTTTGTCGAGATCGGTGTGAAAGAACTTGACTGGCCTCCACAGAGACCTGACCTCAACCCCATCGAACACCTTTGGGATTAATTGGAACGCCGACTGTGATCCAGGCCTAATCGTCCAACATCAGTGCCCGACCTCAATAATGTTCTTGTGGCTGAATAGAAGCAATTCCCTGCAGCAATGTTCCAACATCTAGTGGAAAGCCTTCCCAGAAGAGTGGAGGCTGTTATAGCAGCAACGTTCCAACATCTAGTGGAAAGCCTTCCCAGAAGAGTGGAGGCTGTTATAGCAGCAATGTTCCAACATCTAGTGGACATCTTTCCCAGAAGAGTGGAGGCTGTTATAGCAGCAATGTTCCAACATCTAGTGGAAAGCCTTCCCAGAAGAGTGGAGGCTGTTATAGCAGCAATGTTCCAACATCTAGTGGAAAGTCTTCCCAGAAGAGTGGAGGCTGTTATAGCAGCAATGTTCCAACATCTAGTGGAAAGCCTTCCCAGAAGAGTGGAGACTGTTATAGCAGCAATGTTCCAACATCTAGTGGAAAGCCTTCCCAGAAGAGTGGAGACTGTTATAGCAGCAATGTTCCAACATCTAGTGGAAAGCCTTCCCAGAAGAGTGGAGACTGTTATAGCAGCAATGTTCCAACATCAAGTGGAAAGCCTTCCCAGAAGAGTGGAGGCTGTTATAGCAGCAATGTTCCAACATCTAATTGAAAGCCTTCCCAGAAGAGTGGAGGCTGTTATAGCAGCAATGTTCCAACATCTAGTGGAATGCCTTCCCAGAAGAGTGGAGGCTGTTATAGCAGCAATGTTCCAACATCTAGTGGAAAGCCTTCCCAGAAGAGTGGAGGCTGTGAAAGCAGCAATGTTCCAACATCTAGTGGAAAGCCTTCCCAGAAGAGTGGAGGCTGTTATAGCAGCAATGTTCCAACATCTAGTGGAAAGCCTTCCCAGAAGAGTGGAGGCTGTTATAGCAGCAATGTTCCAACATCTAGTGGAAAGCCTTCCCAGAAGAGTGGAGGCTGTTATAGCAGCAATGTTCCAACATCTAGTGGAAAGCCTTCCCAGAAGAGTGGAGGCTGTTATAGCAGCAATGTTCCAACATCTAGTGGAAAGTCTTCCCAGAAGAGTGGAGGCTGTTATAGCAGCAATGTTCCAACATCTAGTGGAAAGCCTTCCCAGAAGAGTGGAGGCTGTTATAGCAGCAATTTTCCAACATCTAGTGGAAAGCCTTCCCAGAAGAGTGGAGGCTGTTATAGCAGCAATGTTCCAACATCTAGTGGAAAGCCTTCCCAGAAGAGTGGAGGCTGTTATAGCAGCAAAGGGGGGGACCAACTCCATATTAATGCCCATGGTTTTAGAATGAGATGTTGGAGGAGCAGGTGTCCACGTGCCTTTGGTCATGTAGTGTATTTAACAGACCTGATGACAGGGCCATTATTGCCTGTATGTCCTGTTTCTATCATACCTTTGGCTCTGAAGGTGACAGCATTATTTACTGATATTTTCCCCAAATTTCTCCAGCTTTTTTTTCTTCTTTTTAAAAAATAAAGAATTATACTCATTATACTATATCTCTTTTGGAGAATCTACAGTACCTCTTTTGGAGAATCTACAGTACCTCTTTTGGAGAATCTACAGTACCTCTTTTGGAGAATCTACAGTACCTCTTGGAGAATCTACAGTATGTCTTTTGGAGAATCTACAGTACCTCTTGGAGAATCTACAGTATGTCTTTTGGAGAATCTACAGTACCTCTTTTGGAGAATCTACAGTACCTCTTGGAGAATCTACAGTATGTCTTTTGGAGAATCTACAGTACCTCTTTTGGAGAATCTACAGTACCTCTTGGAGAATCTACAGTACCTCTTTTGGAGAATCTACAGTACCTCTTGGAGAATCTACAGTATATGTCTTTTGGAGAATCTACAGTACCTCTTGGAGAATCTACAGTACCTCTTGGAGAATCTACAGTATGTCTTTTGGAGAATCTACAGTACCTCTTTTGGAGAATCTACAGTACCTCTTTTGGAGAATCTACAGTACCTCTTTTGGAGAATCTACAGTATCTCTTTTGGAGAATCTACAGTACCTCTTTTGGAGAATCTACAGTACCTCTTTTGGAGAATCTACAGTACCTCTTTTGGAGAATCTACAGTATCTCTTTTGGAGAATCTACAGTACCTCTTTTGGAGAATCTACAGTACCTCTTGGAGAATCTACAGTACCTCTTTTGGAGAATCTACAGTACCTCTTTTGGAGAATCTACAGTACCTCTTTTGGAGAATCTACAGTATCTCTTTTGGAGAATCTACAGTACCTCTTGTTGTCCGTCAGTTTACTCTCTCTGTCTCTCTCTCACTCTCTCTCTCTCTCTCTCTCTCTCTCTCTCTCTCTCTGTCTCTCTCTGTCTCTCTCTCTCTCTCTCTCTCTCTCTCTGTCTCTCTCTGTCCCTCTGTCTCTCTCTCTCTCTGTCTCTCTCTCTGTCTCTCTCTCTCTCTCTCTCTGTCTCTCTCTCTGTCTCTCTCTCTTACCCACTGAACCTGACCAGTCCTCAGTTTGATTTGATACTCTTGACCTGTAAACGTCAGTGTGATAGTCATCTCAGAGCTTCCTTTCCATCTCAGAGCTTCCTTTCCATCTCAGAGCTTCCTTTTCTGTTCTTTTTTCTCCCCCCCGCTCCAGACATCATCAACACCCCTAAGCCCGACGAGAGAGCTATCATGACCTATGTCTCCTGTTTCTACCATGCTTTTGCTGGAGCAGAGCAGGTAGAGAGACCATTTGAGTGTATGTGTGTGTGGTTTTGGACTGCAGAGTGATTATTGTAACGAGGTTCTCACATAATGAATTACTATTGGATATTTTAACATGGATCCCTTTTTGTTCCTGTCTGAAACATTAAAATATTTTTTATCCAAACAATATAACCAATTAATACTAGGATTTTAAACCTTAGCTGTCATCACGTTGTTTTAGGGTGCTAGATCACATTAGCATCACACACCGTCCAGATGGTTTCCATATAATTAGCCAAATGATGGGACTGTAATGTGACCCGTTGCTGTGTGCCTCTACAGGCGGAGACAGCAGCTAATCGTATCTGTACAGTTCTGGGGGTCAACCAGGAGAATGAGAGCCTCATGGAGGAATATGAGAAACTGGCCAGTCAGGTAATCACCCCTCACACACACAGGGACACCGCATTTTAGGAGACAAAATAACACGATGTGACTGGTACCTTAGCTACTTCCTGTCTCTCAACCATGACTTATCAATATCAATCATGACTTATCAATATCAATCATGACTTATCAATATCAATCATGACTTATCAATATCAATCATGACTTATCAATATCATGACTTATCAATATCAATCATGACTGATCAATATCAATCATGACTGATCAATATCAATCATGACTTATCAATATCAATCATGACTTATCAATATCAATCATGACTTATCAATATCAATCATGACTTATCAATATCAATCATGACTTATCAATATCAATCATGACTTATCAATATCAATCATGACTTATCAATATCAATCATGACTTATCAATATCAATCATGACTTATCAATATCAATCATGACTTATCAATATCAATCATGACTTATCAATATCAATCATGACTTATCAATATCAATCATGACTTATCAATATCAATCATGACTTATCAATATCAATCATGACTTATCAATATCAATCATATGACTTATCAATATCAATCATGACTTATCAATATCAATCATGACTTATCAATATCAATCATGACTTATCAATATCAATCATATGACTTATCAATATCAATCATGACTTATCAATATCAATCATGACTTATCAATATCAATCATGACTTATCAATATCAATCATGACTTATCAATATCAATCATATGACTTATCAATATCAATCATGACTTATCAATATCAATCATGACTTATCAATATCAATCATATGACTTATCAATATCAATCATGACAATATCAATCATGACTTATCAACTGACTTATCAATATCAATCATGACTTATCATATATGATCAATATCATGAACTGATCAATATCAATCAAATGACTGATCAATATCAATCAAGAACTGATCAATATATCAATCAATCAATTTCATGACTTATCAATATCAATCATGTTATGACTGATCAATATCAATCGAAGAACTGATCAATATCAATCATATGACTGATCAATATCAAACGATCTGGATCTATACATGAACCATCCAAATCTTTGAATTTTGACTACTGTAGTTACCTCTGATGTCTACTAAACATAGAACCCCTGTTACCCTCCATGCTGTTACCCTCCATGCTGTTACCCTCCATACTGTTACCCTCCATACTGTTACCCTCCATGCTGTTACCCTCCATGCTGTTACCCTCCATACTGTTACCCTCCATACTGTTACCCTCCATACTGTTACCCTCCATACTGTTACCCTCCATACTGTTACCATATATACGGTTACCCTCCATACTGTAACCCTCCATATTGTTACCCTCCATACTGTTACCCTCCATACTGTTATCTATACTAATACCCTCCATGCTGTTACCCTCCATACTGTTATCTATACTAATACCCTCCATACTGTTACCATATATACTCTTACCCTCCATACTGTTACCCTCCATACTGTTACCCTACATACTGTTATCTATACTAATACCCTCCATACTGTTACCATATATACTATTACCCTCCATACTGTTACCCTCCATGCTGTTACCCTCCATACTGTTATCTATACCTCCCATACTGTTACCATATATACTGTTACCCTCCATACTGTTACCCTCCATACTGTTACCCTCCATACTGTTACCCTCCATGCTGTTACCCTCCATACTGTTACCATATATACGGTTACCCTCCATACTGTAACCCTCCATACTGTTACCCTCCATACTGTTACCCTCCATACTGTTACCCTCCATACTGTTACCCTCCATACTGTTATGTTACTACCCTCCATACTGTTACCCTCCATACTGTTATCTATACTAATACCCTCCATACTGACTGTTACTCTCCATACTGTTACCCTCCATACTGTTACCCTCCATGACTGTTACTCTCCATACTGTTACCCTCCATACTGTTACCATATATACTGTTACCCTCCATACTGTTACCCTCCATACTGTTATCTATACTAATACCCTCCATACTGTTACCCTCCATACTGTTATCTATACTAATACCCTCCATGTTGTTACCCTCCATGCTGTTACCCTCCATACTGTTATCTATACTAATACCCTCCATACTGTTACCCTCCATACTGTTACCCTCCATACTGTTATCTATACTAATACCCTCCATACTGTTACCATATATACTGTTACCCTCCATACTGTTACCCTCCATACTGTTACCCTCCATACTGTTATCTATACTAATACCCTCCATACTGTTACACTCCATACTGTTATCTATACTAATACCCTCCATAATGTTACCCTCCATACTGTTATCTATACTAATACCCTCCATACTGTTACCATATATACTGTTACCCTCCATACTGTTACCCTCCATACTGTTACCCTACATACTGTTATCTATACTGTATACAATACTGTTACCATACTGTTACCCTCCATACTGTTACCCTCCATGCTGTTACCCTCCATAGCTGTTACCCTCCCTTATGTTACCCTCCATACTGTTACCCTCCATACTGTTATCTATACTAATACCCTCCATACTGTTACCATTATACTACTGTTACCCTCCATGGTCTCAGTGAGTACCCTCCATACACACACCCTCCATACTGTTACCCTTCATGCTGTTACCCTCCATACTGCCCTTACCATCCATACTGTTAACCTCCATACTGCAACCCTCCACATGCTGTTACCCTCCATACTGTTACCACCTCCACACTGTACCCTCCATACTGTTACCTCCACACTGTTACCCTCCATACTGTTACCCTCCATACTGTTACCCTCCATACTGTTACCCTCCATACTGTTACCCTCCATGCTGTTACCCTCCATACTGTTACCTCTCCATACTGTTACCCTCCATGCTGTTACCCTCCATACTGTTACCCTCCATACTGTTACCCTCCCTGTTACCCTCTATACTGTTACCCTCCATACTGTTACCCTCCATGCTGTTATCTAGGACCCTGCAACCATCCCCTGATCTATACTGTTATTTCCTCCATGTATGTAATTGACCCTCCATACTGTTATTGACCCTTTCCATACTGTTACCCTCCATACTGTTACCCTCCATACTGTTGCCCTCCATACTGTTACCCTCCCATACTGTTATCTATACTGTTAACCTCCATACTGTTACCCTCCATGCTGTTACCCTCCCATACTGTTACCCTCCATCTTGCTGTTACCCTCCATACTGTTACCCTCCATACTGTTACCCTCCCATGTCTGTTACCCTCCATGCTGTTACCCTCCATACTGTTACCCTCCATACTGTTGCCCTCCATACTGTTACCCTCCATACTGTTATCTATACTGTTACCCTCCATACTGTTACCCTCCATGCTGTTACCCTCCATACTGTTAGACCCTCCATGCTGTTACCCTCCAGGACGGTTTACCCTCCAGGACTGTCTTACCCTCCATGCTGTTACCCTCCATGTCTGTTACCCTCCATGCTGTTACCCTCCATACTGTTATCTATACTAATACCCTCCATACTGTTACCATATATACTAGGTTACCCTCCATGGTCTGTTACCCTCCAGGACTGGTCTGTACCCTCCATACTGTTATCTATCCAGGACTGGTCTTACCCTCCATGCTGTTACCCTCCATGGTCTGTTATCTATACTGTTACCCTCCATGCTGTTACCCTCCATACTGTTACCCTCCATACTGTTACCCTCCATGCTGTCACCCTCCATACTGTTACCCTCCATACTGTTACCCTCCATACTGTTATCTAGGGCTGGTCTGTTACCCCTCCATACTGTTACCCTCCATGCTGTTACCCTCCATACTGTTACCCTCCATGTCTGTTACCTCTCCATATAACCCATGTAATGAACATGTCATGGTCGTTACTGAACAGATGTGTGTTCCCACAGCTGTTGGAGTGGATCCGTCGTAGATGATCCCCCTGGCTGGAGAACAAGTCCTGAGAGACGACCATGGCTGTCCATGCGTGGTAAACTGGAGGACTTCAGAGACTGGTCTGTAGACAGCACAAACCCCCAAGGTGCAGGAGAAGTGTCAGCTGGTCTGAGAGTCAGGACTTCAGTCCAGGACTGGTCTGCAGAGTCCAAGCTGAGGATCTCCACCAGGCCTGCCTTCATGCCCTCTGAGGACGCATGGTCTCAGATGAAGGTTCTACCCACCAGAGGCTGGTCTGTACGCACACACAGTCAGGGCTGGTCAGTGACACTGGTCACATCAGACAGGTTACACACACACACAGGGCTGGTCACACACACTGTAGGTGACAGTCAGGGCTGGTCACAGTCCAGGGCTGGTCACAGTCCACTGGTCTGTAGGTGAGTCAGGGCACTGTAGGTGACACGACAGGTTACACCCACACACAGGAGACCTTCCTGCCTCTGTAAGGTGAGGCTGTTCTCTCTCTGGTCTCAGGGAGTCTCCTCGGGAACCCCCACACCTTTCACACATGGTCTGACTATCTTAGTTGACAGTTGAATCAGGTGAGCACACACACACACACACACACACACACACACGGCTGGGACACACACACACAGGCACACTCACACACACACACAGTTTTGACACACACTATTCACAGTACAATATACCGTACCAGCACACACAGAGATGTCCTGGGCTCCTGACAATTTCCTGAATAAGAGATAAAATAAACTCATTGATCTGAACATTTGATCTGAATTGATCACACACACACACACACACACACAAATGCACACACACACACAGATTGACAATTCCTGCCCTCTGAGGACGACATGGTCTCAGAAGGTGAGGAGAGGCCTTTGAGCGATAAGCACACACAGCACAGGACCACACAACACAGTAAGGAGGGAGGGAGGGATCAGGGAGGGATTAGGAGGGAGGGAGGGAGGGAGGGATCTTGAGAGAGCAACCGCCTCACCAGGACAGAGTGGACAGATCGCTGTCTTGGTATGTAGGAGGGAGGGAGAGGGGGGGAAGGCTAGGTTCTAATGTTATGTAGATCCCCTGATACATGTAGATTGATATAGGCTTTTAGAGAGGTTCTTAGGTTCTAATTTCATGTATAATGTAGGTTCATATTCATGTATGTAGATTGATGAGCCTTGATATATACTAATGCTGATTGATGTAGGTTCTAATGTTATGACCCTTTGGAATGGGTATATTGAGTAGGTTCTGTAGGTTCTAATATTATGTAATTGATGTAGGTTCTAATGTTATGTAGATTGATATGTACTATTCTCCCCGATTGATGTAGATTCCAATGTTATGTAGATTGATGTAGGCCTGCAGAGGGCTGGGAGGAGGGGTTACTGTACTGTATTAGCCTCGGTGTCTCCCAGGACACTAATGCCTGGAGCAGTAGAGGGCTGGGAGGAGTAGGTTCTAATGTTACTAGATTGATCTTCATAACCTATGTAGATTGATGTCCCCAGGACACCACCATGTAGATTGATGTAGGCCTGGAGCAGATTGATGTAGGGCTAATGGAGGAGGGTTCTAATGTTATGTAGATTGATGTAGGTTCTAATGGTAACCTTGATGTAGGTTCTCCCAGGTTCTAATACCATGAAACAGGCCTGGTTCTAATGCAGAGATTGAGGGTTCTAATGGGAGGAGGTACTAATGTTATGTAGATTAGTGTCTAGGTTCTAAGGCCTGTTATGTAGAGGAGGTTCTAATGTTATGGTAGATTGATATAGGTACTAATGTTACTGAATCCTGTCTGTCTGTCTGTCTGTGTGATTGATGTGTGTTCTAATGGTATGTGTATATTGATGTAGGTTCTGTAGGTGTGATTGATGTGTTCTAATGTTATGTGTGTGTGATTCTAATGTTATGTAGATTGATATAGGTACTAATGTGTGTGTGTGTTGTAATGTTGTGTAGATTGATGTGTGTAATGTTGTGTGATTGTATAGGACATCCAGTGCGTGTAGGTTCTAATGTTATGGAGCAGGTACTAATGTTATGTAGATTGATGTAGGCTAATGTTATGTAGATTGATGTGGCTGCTAATGTGAGATGATGGAGGCTGTTATGTAGATCGTCTCAACCACCTGGCTGAGTACTAATGTTTCAGATGATGTAGGTTCTAATGTCCACCAGGACTGGTTCTGTAGGTGTAGGTTCTGTACGACTGGTCTGTAGGTGAGTCCAGATGTTATGGATTGATGTAGGTTCTAACCAGGGCTGGTCTGTAGGTGAGGTCCAGGACTGGTCTGTTATGTAGATTGAGTAGGGCTGTAGGTTCTAATGTTAGGATTGAGTCAGGGCTGGTCTATAGGTACTAATGATGTCCAGATGAAGGCTACTTCCCACCAGGGCTGGTTCTGTTAGGTGAGGTTCCAGATGATGTAGGTACTAATTCCCACCAGGACTAGGTCTGTTATAGGATGAGTCCAGGACTGGTCTGTTATGTGAGTCCAGGACTGGTCTGTAGGTGAGTTCCAGATGGAGGTTACTACCTAATGTTATGGGCTGGTCTGTAGGTGAGTCCAGATGAAGGCTACTTCCCACCAGGACTGGTTCTGTAGGTGAGTCCAGGACTGGTCTGTAGGTGAGTCCAGGACTGGTCTGTAGGTGAGTCCAGGATGTTGGTCTGTAGATTGTGAGTCCAGATGTAGGTTATGTACCCACTGTAGGGCTGGTCTGTAGATTGTGTAGGTACCAGGACTGGTCTGTAGGTGAGGTCCAGGGCTGGTCTGTAGGTGAGGTTCTAAGATGAAGGTTACTAATGTTACCAGGACTGGTCTGTTATGTAGATTGAGTCCAGGACTGGTCTAATGTTATGTAGATTGATGTAGGTTCCAGGATGCTGGTTCTGTTATGTGAGTCAGGTTCTAATGTTATGTAGGTTACTAGGACTGGTCTGTTAGGTGATGTAGGACTGGTTCTGTAGTAGATTGAGTTCCAGGATTGATGTAGGTCTGTTAGGTGAGTCCAGGGCTGTTATGTAGATTGATGTAGGTTCCAGGACTGGTCTGCCAACAGGTGAGTCCAGGACTGGTCTGTAGGTGATTTGTCCAGATGAACGTTACTACCCACCAGGACTGGTCTGTAAACTGGTGAGTCCAGGGCTGGTCTGTACTGGTGTAAAGTTAGAAGCAGCACCAACCAGGACTGGTCTGTAAAGTTAGAAGCAGCACCACCAGGCTGGTCTGTAAGGTGAGTCCAGGGCTGGTCTGTAGGTGTAAAGTAGAAGCAGCACCACCCAGGGCTGGTCTGTAGGTGAGTAGAAGCAGCACCACCCAGGACTGGTCTGTCCCTGATGTCCAGATGAAGGTTACTACCCACCAGGGCTGGTCTGTAAAGGTGCAGCACCACCCAGGACTGGTCTATTTGCCCTGATGTAAACTGGTGTAAGTCAGGACTGGTCTGTAGGTGAGCACCACCCAGGGCTGGTCTGTAAAGGTGTAAAGTCCAGGGCTGGTCTGTAGGTGAGTAGAAGCAGCACCACCCAGGGCTGGTCTGTAGGTGTAAAGTCCAGGGCTGGTCTGTAGGTGAGTCCAGGACTGGTCTGTAGGTGAGCACCAACCAGACTGGTCTGTAAAGGTGAGTCCAGGGCTGGTCTGTAAAGGTGTAAAGTCCAGGGCTGGTCTGTGGGTGCACCACCCAGCCAACAGGACTGGTCCTGGTGAAGTTAAGAAGCAGCACCACCCAGGGCTGGTCTGTAAACTGGTGTAAGTCCAGGGCTGGTCTGTAGGTGAGTCCAGATGAAGGTTACTACCCACCAGGACTGGTCTGTAGAACAGTGAGTCAGGCTGGTCTGTAGGTGAGTCCCAGGACTGGTCTGTAGGTGAGTCCAGGACTGGTCTGTAGGTGAGTCCAGATGAAGGTTACTACCCTCCAGGACTGGTCTGTATATATTCAGGTGAGGCTGTTCTCTCTCTGTTCCAGGGATTCTCTAACCTCTCCTCGGGAACCCCCAGACCTTTTTCACTATTTAGTCTAGTAGTCCTGACCTATCTTAGTTGACCAGTTGAATCAGGTGAGCTAGTTGTGGAATAGTGAAATATATTGGAACGGCTCAGGTTCGGTTGGGGGTCGGCTGGGGGTCGGCTGGGGGTTGGTTGGGGGTTGGTTGGGGGTCTCCTGAGGGTCACAGAGAATAGTTTTGAGATCCACTTCTCTATTCAGTCAGTACAATATACCCGTCACCAGTCTCCAGTACCAACCTGAGATGTCCTGGGCTCCAACATGGAGACAATTTCCTGAATAAGAAAAATAAAATAAACTGATCTGAATTGATCTGAACTGATTTGATCTGTATAATTGATCTCCAGTCTCTGAACTGATCTGATCTGTATATAACTGGATCTGATCTGCCTATAGAAATGCACATCGATTATCTATCATTCAATAGAATTGATCAATTCCTAATCCAGTCTCCGAACCTTGATTTTGTTGATGGTTTGTGTCTCTCCAGTCTCCTGTATATATTCACCTCTCTCTCTCTCAGTCTCCTGTATATATTCACCTCATCTCTCTCTCTCTCTCCAGTCTCCTGTATATATTCACCTCTCTCTCTCTCCAGTGTCCTGTATATATTCCACCTGTGTCTCTCCAGTCTCCAGTCACCTCTCTCTCTCAGGACAGTGTCTCTGTCTCAGAAGGACTACGAGTCCTGCTCTCTGACGGAGGTGAGAGCTCTGCTCAGGAAACACGAGGCCTTCGAGTATATATTCACCTCTCTCTCTCCAGCGGCCTGGCTCTCTCTCCAGTCTCCTGTATATATTCACAGAGTGGAACAGATCGCTGCCATCGCACAGGAATTAAAGTAAGGAGGGAGAGGGAGGGAGGAGGGAGTCTCCTGGAGGGAGGGAGGGAGTCTCCTGGAGGGGAGGGGACCTCTCTCTCTCTCTCCAGGTATATATTCACCCTCTCTCTCTCTCTCTCCAGTCTCCTGTATATCCTCTCCAGTCTCCTGTATATATTCACCTCTCTCTCTCCAGGACAGAGTGGAACAGATCGCTGCCAGTCTCTCTGTATATATTCACCTCTCTCTCTCAGTCTCCTGAATTAAAGTAAGGAGGGAGGGAGGGAGGGGGAGGGAACCTCTCTCTCTCTCAGTCTCCTGGAGGGATTCACCTCTCTCTCTCAGGGACCTCTCTCTCTCCAGTCTCCTGTATATATTCCTCTCTCTCTCCAGTCTCCAGGGAGGGACCTCTCTCTCTCCAGGAGGAGGAGGGAGAGGGGGATTGAGTAGCAGCCTCCAGTCTCCTGTATATATTCACCTCTCTCTCTCCAGGACAGAGTCTCTGTATATAGATGTCTCTCACCAGGCTAATGTTATGTAGATTGATCTCTCTCCAGGTTGTAATGTTATGTAGATTGATCTCCAGGTTCTAATGTTATGTATAGATTGATCTCCAGTCTCCAGTATATAATCCCAGTCTATGTATATATTCACCTCTCTCTCTCTCTCTCTCTCCAGTCTCTAATGTTACCTCTCTCTCTCTCCAGTCTCAGTATATATTGATCTAGGTCTCTGTATATATTCACCTCTCTCTCTCCAGTTCCTGTAATATTCACCTCTCTCTCTCCAGTCTCCAGATTGATGTATATATTACCTCTCTCTCTCTCTCTCTCCAGTCTCCTGTTCTAACCTCTCTCTCTCTCTCTCCAGTTATATATATTCACCTCTCTCTCCAGTGGTACTGTAGGTTCTATATATTCACCTCTCTCTCTCCAGTCTCCAGTATATATTGATCTCCAGTCTCCTGTACTAATGTTATGTAGATTGATGTCAGTTCTGTATATATTACCTCTCTCTCTCCAGTCTCTAATGTTACCTCTCTCTCTCCAGTCTAGTATATATTGACCTCTCTCTCTCCAGTCTCCAGTATATATTCACCTCTCTCTCTCAGTTCTGTATATATTCACCTCTCTCTCTCCAGTCTCTGTATATATTCACCTCTCTCTCTCAGTCTCCAGATTGATCCAGTCTCCAGTATATATTCACCTCTCTCTCTCCAGTACTGTATAACCTCTCTCTCTCCAGTCTCCAGTATATATTGATCTCCAGGTCTCTCCATTGTTATCTCAGTCTTGTATATATTCACCTCTCTCTCTCCAGTTCCTGTATATATTCACCTCTCTCTCTCCAGTCTAGATTGATGAATGCTAACCTCTCTCTCTCCAGTCTCCTGTATATATTGATGTAGGTACTGTAGGTTCTAATGTTATGGAGATTGATGTCTAGGTTCTATATATTCACCTCTCTCTCTCTCTCCAGTCTCCTGATGTAGGTTCTAATGGTATGTAGATTGACCTCTCTCTCTCTCTCTCCAGTCTCCTGTAATGTTATCCAGTCTCAGATTGATGTAGGTACTAATGTCATGTATAGATTGATCAGTCTCCAGTATATATTCACCTCTCTCTCTCCAGTCTCTAATGTTATCTCAGTCTTGTATATATTCACCTCTCTCTCTCCAGTCTCCAGTATATGACCTCTCTCTCTCCAGTCTGGATGCTCTCTCTCTCTCTCCAGTCTCCTGTATATATTCACCTCTCTCTCTCTCCAGTCTCCTGTATATATTCACCTCTCTCTCTCTCAGTCTCAGTATATATTACTCTCTCTCTCCAGTCTCAGTATATATTCACCTCTCTCTCTCCCAGTCTCCTGTATATATTCACCTCTCTCTCTCCAGTCTCCTGTATATATTCCTCTCTCTCTCCAGTCTCCAGTATATTCACCTCTCTCTCTCTCCAGTCTCCAGTATATATTCACCTCTCTCTCTCTCCAGTCTGGTATATATTCACCCCTCTCTCTCTCCAGTCTCCTGTATATATTCACCTCTCTCTCTCCAGTCTCCAGTATATATTCACCTCTCTCTCTCTCCAGTCTCCTGTATATATTCACCTCTCTCTCCAGTCTCCTGTATATATTCACCTCTCTCTCCAGTCTCCAGTATATATTCACCTCTCTCTCTCTCTCCAGTCTCCTGACCTCTCTCTCTCCAGTCTCAGTATATATTCACCTCTCTCTCTCTCCAGTCTCCTGTATATTCACACTCTCTCTCTCTCTCCAGTCTCCTGTATATATTCTCTCTCAGTCTCCTGTATATTCACCTCTCTCTCTCCAGTCTCCAGTATATGATTCTCTCTCTCTCTCTCCAGGTTATAATGGTCCTGTATATATTGACCTCTCTCTCTCAGTCTGTATATATTCACCTCTCTCTCTCCAGGTTCTAATGTTATGTCTCCAGATTGATATTCACCTCTCTCTCTCCAGTTCAATATGTTATCTCCAGATTGTATATAGGTCTCCAGTAATGTTACCTCTCTCTCTCCAGTCTCCAGATTCACCTCTCTCTCTCCAGTCTCCGAAGGTATATAATGTTATGTAGATTCACCTCTCTCTCTCAGTCTCAGTATATATTCACCTCTCTCTCTAGGTTCTAATGTTACCTCTCTCTCTCTGTAGATTGACCTCTCTCTGTAGGTTCTAATCCAGTCTATGTAGATTCACCTCTCTCTCTTCAGTCTCCTGTATATATTCACCTCTCTCTCTCCAGTCTCCAGTATATATTCACCTCTCTCTCAGTCTCCTGTATATATTCACCTCTCTCTCTCTCTCTCCAGTCTCAGTATATATTCACCTCTCTCTCTCCAGTCTCCTGTATATATTCACCTCTCTCTCTTCCAGTATATATTCACCTCTCTCTCTCAGTCTCCAGTATATATTCACCTCTCTCTCTCCAGTCTCCTGTATATATTCACCTCTCTCTCTCCAGTCTCCAGTATATATTCATCTCAGTCTCCTGTATATATTCACCTCTCTCTCTCTCTCTCCAGTCTCCAGTATATATTCATGTAGGTTCTATATGTTCACCTCTCTCTCTCTCTCTCAGTCTCCAGATTTATCTAGATTCCTGTATATATTACCTCTCTCTCTCTCTCTCTCCAGTCTAGTATATATTGATGTCAGGTTCCAGTCTCCTAATGTTCACCTCTCAGTCTCCAGTATATATTCACCTCTCCAGTCTCCAGTATATATTCACCTCTCTCTCCAGTCTCCTGTATGTAGCCCTCTCTCTCCAGTCTCCAGAGTATATATTCCTCTCTCTCTCTCTCTCCAGTCTCCTGTATATATTCACCTCTCTCTCTCTCTCTCTCCAGTCTTGATTCCTCTCTCTCTCTCTCTCCAGTCTCCTGTATATATTCACCTCTCTCTCTCTCTCTCTCCAGTCTCCAGTATATATTCACCTCTCTCTCTCTCTCTCCAGTCTCCAGTATATATTCACCTCTCTCTCCAGTCTCCAGTATATATTCACCTCTCTCTCTCTCCAGTCTCCAGTATATATTCACCTCTCTCTCCAGTCTCCAGTATATATTCACCTCTCTCTCTCTCTCCAGTCTCCAGTATATATTCTCTCTCTCTCCAGTCTCCAGTATATTCCAGTCTCCTGTATATATTCACCTCTCTCTCTCCAGTCTCCTGTATATATTCACCTCTCTCTTTCAGTCTCCAGTATATATTCACCTCTCTCTCTCCAGTCTCCTGTATATATTCACCTCTCTCTCTCCAGTCTCTATATATTCCTCTCCAGTCTCCTGTATATATTCACCCCTCTCTCTCTCCAGTCTCCAGTATATCTTCACCTCTCTCTCTCTCCAGTCTCCTGTATATATTCACCTCTCTCTCTCTCTCAGTCTCCTGTATATATTCACCTCTCTCTCTCTCCAGTCTCCTGTATATATTCACCTCTCTCTCTCCAGTCTCCAGTATATATTCACCTCTCTCTCTCTCTCCAGTCTCCTGTATATATTCACCCTCTCTCTCTCAGTCTCCTGTATATATTCACCTCTCTCTCCAGTCTCCTGTATATTCCTCTCTCTCTCCAGTCTCCAGTATATATTCACCTCTCTCTCAGTCTCCTGTATATATTCACCTCTCTCTCTCCAGTCTCCTGTATATTCCTCTCTCTCTCTCTCCAGTCTCCTGTATATATTCACCTCTCTCTCTCTCTCCAGTCTCCAGTATATATTCACCCTCTCTCTCCAGTCTCCAGTATATATTCACCTCTCTCTCTCTCTCCAGTCTCCTGTATATATTCACCTCTCTCTCTCTCCAGTCTCATGCCTTATATTCACCTCTCTCTCTCTCCAGTCTCCTGTATATATTCACCTGTCTCTCTCCAGTCTCCAGCGTATATATTCACCTCTCTCTCTCCAGTCTCCTGTATATATTCACCTCTCTCCAGTCTCCTGTATATATTCACCTCCCTCTCTCTCTCCAGTCTCCTGTATATATTCACCTCTCTCTCTCTCCAGTCTCCTGTATATATTCACCTCTCTCTCTCTCCAGTCTCCTGTATATATTCACCTCTCTCTCTCTCCAGTCTCCTGTATATATTCACCTCTCTCTCTGATCTCCTGTATATATTCACCTCTCTCTCTCTCCAGTCTCCAGTATATATTCACCCCTCTCTCTCTCTAGTCTCCTGTATATATTCACCTCTCTCTCCAGTCTCCTGTATATATTCACCTCTCTCTCTCCAGTCTCCTAGCCATATATTCACCTCTCTCTCCAGTCTCCTGTATATATTCACCTCTCTCTCTCCAGTCTCCAGTATATATTCACCTCTCTCTCTCTCTCTCTCCAGTCTCCTGTATATATTCACCTCTCTATCTCCAGTCTCCTGTATATATTCACCTCTCTCTCTCCAGTCTCCTGTATATATTCACCTCTCTCTCTCCAGTCTCCTGTATATATTCACCTCTCTCTCAGTCTCCTGTATATATTCACCTCTCTATCTCAGTCTCCAGTATATATTATGTCTCCAGTATATATTGATGTCTCTCTCCAGTCTCCTGTATATATTCACCTCTCTCTCTCCAGTTATGTATAGATTGATGTAGGTTCTAATGTTCCATATATTCACCTCTCTCTCTCTCTCCAGTCTCCTGTATATATTCACCTCTCTCTCTCTCCAGTCTCCTGTATATATTAGATTGATAAAGTTAGACAGTCTCCAGTATATATTCACCTCTCTCTCTCTCTCCACTCCAGTCTCCTGTATATATTCACTTCTATTTGTCTCCTGATATAAACTGGTGTAACCTCTCTCTCTCCAGTCTCCAGACTCTCTCTCTCTCTCTCCAGTCTCCTGTATATAGCACCACCCAGTCTCCTGTATATATTCACCTCTCTCTTTCAGTCTCCTGTATATATTCACCTCTCTCTCTCAGTCTCCTGTAAACTGGTGTATATAACCTCTCTCTCTCCAGTCTCCTGTATATAGATATATTCACCTCTCTCTCTCTCCAGTCTCCTGTATATATTCACCTCTCTCTCTCTCTCCAGTCTCCTGTATATATTCACCTCTCTCTCTCTGTCTCCTGATATATTCACCTCTCTCTCTCTCTCTCTCTCTCTCTCCAGTCTCCTGTATATAACCTCTCTCTCTCTCTCTCTCCAGTCTCCTGTATATATTCACCTCTCTCTCTCTCTCTCCAGTCTCCTGTATATATTCAGCACCAACCAGTCTCCTGTATATACTCACCTCTCTCTCTCCAGTCTCCTGTATATATTCAGGTCTATTTGTCTCCTGATGTAAACTGGTCTGTATTCACCTCTCTCTCTCCAGTCTAGAAGCAGTATATATTCACCTCTCTCTCAGTCTCCTGTATATATTCACCCCTCTCTCTCCAGTCTCCAGTATATATTCACCTCCCTGTCTCCCCTGTATATATTCCACCTCTCTCTCTCTCCAGTCTCCAGTATATATTCACCTCTCTCTCTCCAGTCTCTGTATATATTCACCTCTCTCTCTCAGTCTCCTGTATATATTCACCTCTCTCTCCAGGTATATATTCACCTCTCTCTCTCAGTCTCCTGTATATATTCAGTCTAGAAGCAGCACCAACCAGTCTCCCACCTCTCTCTCTCTCTCCAGGTCTACCTCTCTCTCTCTCTCTCTCCAGTCTCCTGTATATATTCACCTCTCTCTCTCTCCAGTCTCCAGTATATTCACCTCTCTCTCTCCAGTCTCCCACCTCTCTCTCTCCAGTCTCCTGTATATAACCTCTCTCTCTCTCTCTCTCCAGTCTCCTGGTGTAACCTCTCTCTCTCTCTCTCCAGTCTAGAATTCACCACCACCTCAGTCTCCAACACCTCTATCTTGTCCCTGTATATATTCACCTCTCTCTCTCTCTCTCTCTCTCCAGTCTCCAGTATATATTCACCTCTCTCTCTCTCTCCAGTCTCCAGACCTCTCTCTCCAGTCTCCAGTATATATTCACCACCCAGCCCACAGGTATCTATTTGTCTCCTGATATATATTCACTCCAGTCTCCTGTGTAACCTCTCTCTCTCCAGTTAGAAGCAGCACCACCCAGCCCTGTATATATTCACCTCTATTTGTCCCTGATATAAACTGGTATATATTCACCTCTCTCTCTCCAGTCTCCTGTATATATTCAGCACCACCCAGTCTCCTGTATATATTCAGGTCTCTCTCTGTCCCTGATGTAAACTGGTGTAATCTCTCTCTCTCTCTCTCTCTCTCTCTCTCTCTCAGTTAGATATTCAGCACCACCCAGCCCACCTCTCTATTTGTCTCCTGATATATTCACCTCTCTCTCTCCAGTCTGGTGTAATATTCAAGTTAGAAGCAGCACCACTCCAGTCTCCTGTATATATTCACCTCTCTCTCTGTCCCTGATGTAACCTCTCTCTCTCTCTCTCCAGTCTCCTGTATATATTCACCCTCTCTCTCTCCAGCAGTATATATTCACCACTCTCTAGCCCACAGGTCTCTTTGTCTCCTGATGTAAACTGGTGTAACCTCTCTCTCTCCAGTTAGAAGCAGCACCACCCTAGTCTCCTGTATATATTCACCCTCTCTCTCTCCAGTCTCCTGTATATAAACTGGTCTCCAGTCTCCAGTATATAGCACCTCTCTCTCTCCACTCCAGCCCTCAGGTCTATTTGTCCCTGATGTAAACTGGTATAAAGTCTAGAAGCAGCACCACCCAGCTCCAGTATATATTCACCTCTCTCTCTCTAGTCTCCTGATGTAAACTGGTGTAAAGTTCCAGTATATATTCAGCACCACCCAGTCTCCAGTATATATTCAGGTCTCTCTCTGTCTCCTGATGTAAACTGGTGTATATTCACCTCTCTCTTAGAGTCTGCTGTATATAGCAATCTCCACCACCTGTATATATTCACCTCTCTCTCTCTCCAGTCATATATATTCACCTCTCTCTCCAGCAGGTCTATCTTGTCTCCTGATGTATTCACCTCTCTCTCTCAGTCTCCAGTATATATTCACCTCTCTCTCCAGCCCACAGGTCTATTTGTCCCTGATGTAAACTGGTGTAAAGTTAGCAGCACCACCCAGCCCACAGGTCCATGTGCCCTGATGTAAACTGGTAAAGTTAGAAGCAGCACCACCCAGCCCACAGGTCTATTTGTCCCTGATGTAAACTGGTGTAAAGTTAGAAGCAGCCCCACCCAGCCCACAGGTCTATTTGTCCCTGATGTAAACTGGTGTAAAGTTAGAAGCAGCACCACCCAGCCAACAGGTCTATTTGTCCCTGATGTAAACTGGTGTAAAGTTAGAAGCAGCACCAACCAGCCCACAGGTCCATGTGGCCCTGAGTTGAGGACAGCCCAGTGTTCTAAATGTGGGTTTGGATGACCAGCACCTGCCAGTTTCCCTCTGCAACTGCGCTGATTGTCCTGCCTGTCGAGTGTGTGTGTGTGTGTGTGTGTGTGTGTGTGTGTGTGTGTGTGTGTGTGTGTGTGTGTGTGTGTGTGTGTAGTTGGCAGATATTCACCTCTCCTCTCTCCAGTCTCCTGTATATATTCACCTCTCTCTCCAGTCTCCAGTATATATTCACCTCTCTCTCTCCAGTCTCCTGTATATATTCACCTCTCTCTCTCCAGTCTCCTGTATATATTCACCCCTCTCTCTCTCCAGTCTCCTGTATATATTCATTCCAGTCTCCAGTATATATTCACCTCTCTCTCCAGTCTCCTGTATATATTCACCCTCTCTCTCTCCAGTCTCCTGTATATATTCACCTCTCTCTCTCCACTCTCCAGTCTCCTGTATATATTCACCTCTCTCTCTCCAGTCTCCTGTATATATTCAGTCTCCAGTATATATTCTCTCTCCAGTCTCCTGTATATATTCACCTCTCTCTCTCCAGTCTCCAGTATATATTCACTCTCTCTCTCCAGTCTCCTGTATATATTCACTCTCTCTCTCCAGTCTCCTGTATATATTCACCTCTCTCTCCAGTCTCTTGTATATATTCACCTCTCTCTCCAGTCTCCAGTATATATTCACCTCTTTCTCTCCAGTCTCCTGTATATATTCACTCTCTCTCCAGTCTCCAGTATATATTCACCTTCTCTCTCCAGTCTCCTGTATATATTCTCTCTCTCTCCAGTCTCCTGTATATATTCACCTCTCTTTCTCTCCTCTCCAGTATATATTCACCTCTCTCTCTCTCCTGTATATATTCACCCTCTCTCTCTCCAGTCTCCAGTATATATTCACCTCTCTCTCCAGTCTCCTGTATATATTCACCCCCTCTCTCTCCAGTCTCCAGTATATATTCACCTCTCTCTCTCCAGTCTCCTGTATATATTCACCTCTCTCTCTCCAGTCTCCAGTATATATTCACCTCTCTCTCAGTCTCCTGTATATATTCACCTCTCTCTCCAGTCTCCAGTATATATTCACCTCTCTCCAGTCTCCCTCTCTCTCCAGTCTCCTGTATATATTCACCTCTCTCTCCAGTCTCCTGTATATATTCTCTCTCTCCAGTCTCCTGTATATATTCACCTCTCTCTCTCCAGTCTCCAGTATATATTCACCTCTCTCTCTCTCTCCAGTCTCCTGTATATATTCACCTCTCTCTCTCTCTCTCCAGTCTCCAGTATATATTCACCTCTCTCTCTCCAGTCTCCTGTATATATTCACCTCTCTCTCTCTCCAGTCTCCTGTATATTCACCTCTCTCTCTCAGTCTCCTGTATATATTCACCTCTCTCTCTCCAGTCTCCTGTATATATTCACCTCTCTCTCTCCAGTCTCCTGTATATATTCACCTCTCTCTCTCCAGTCTCCTGTATATATTCACCCTCTCTGTATATATTCACTCTCTCTCCAGTCTCCAGTATATATTCACCTCTCTCTCTCTCCAGTCTCCTGTATATATTCACCTCTCTCCAGTCTCTCTCTCTCCAGTCTCCAGTATATATTCACCTCTCTCTCTCCAGTCTCCTGTATATATTCACCCTCTCTCAGTCTCCAGTCTCCTGTATATATTCACCTGTATATATTCTCTCTCTCTCCAGTCTCCTGTATATATTCACCTCCTCTCTCTCTCCAGTCTCCTGTATATATTCACCTCTCTCTCTCTCCAGTCTCCAGTATATATTCACCTCTCTCTCTCCAGTCTCCAGTATATATTCACCTCTCTCTCCAGTCTCCTGTATATATTCACCTCTCTCTCTCCAGTCTCCTGTATATATTCACCTCTCTCTCTCCAGTCTCCTGTATATATTCACCAGTCTCCTGTATATATTCACCTCTCTCTCCAGTCTCCAGTATATATTCACCTCTCTCTCTCCAGTCTCCAGTATATATTCACCTCTCTCTCTCCAGTCTCCTGTATATATTCACCTCTCTCTCTCCAGTCTCCAGTATATATTCACCTCTCTCTCTCCAGTCTCTCTCCCTGTATATATTCACCTCTCTCTCTCCAGTCTCCAGTATATATTCACCTCTCTCTCTCCAGTCTCCTGTATATATTCACCTCTCTCTCCAGTCTCCTGTATATATTCACCTCTCTCCAGTCTCCTGTATATATTCACCTCTCCCTCTCTCTCTCTCCAGTCTCCAGTATATATTCACTCTCTCTCCAGTCTCTCTCTCTCTCCAGTCTCCTGTATATATTCACCTCTCTCTCTCCAGTCTCCTGTATATATTCTCTCTCTCTCCAGTCTCCAGTATATATTCACCTCTCTCTCTCCAGTCTCCTGTATATATTCACCTCTCTCCAGTCTCCTGTATATATTCACCTCTCTCTCTCCAGTCTCCTGTATATATTCACCTCTCTCTCCAGTCTCCAGTATATATTCACCTCCTCTCTCTCTCCAGTCTCCTGTATATATTCACCTCTCTCTCTCTCCAGTCTCTGTATATATATTCACCTCTCTCTCTCCAGTCTCCTGTATATATTCACCTCTCTCTCCAGTCTCCTGTATATATTCACCTCCTCTCAGTATATATTCTCTCTCCAGTCTCCTGTATATATTCACCTCTCTCTCCAGTCTCCTGTATATATTCACCTCTCTCTCTCCAGTCTCCTGTATATATTCACCTCTCTCTCCAGTCTCCTGTATATATTCACTCTCTCTCTCCAGTCTCCTGTATATATTCACCTCTCTCTCTCCAGTCTCTTGTATATATTCACCTCTCTCTCCAGTCTCCAGTATATATTCACCTCTCTCTCTCCAGTCTCCTGTATATATTCACCTCTCTCTCTCCAGTCTCCTGTATATATTCACCTCTCTCTCTCCAGTCTCCAGTATATATTCACCTCTCTCTCTCCAGTCTCCTGTATATATTCACAGTCTCTATATTCTCTCTCCAGTCTCCTGTATATATTCACCTCTCTCTCTCTCCAGTCTCCAGTATATATTCACCTCTCTCTCTCTCCAGTATATATTCACAGTCTCCAGTCTCCAGTATATATTCACCTCTCTCTCTCCAGTCTCCTGTATATATTCACCTCTCTCTCTCCAGTCTCCTGTATATATTCACCTCTCTCTCTCCAGTCTCCTGTATATATTCACCTCTCTCTCTCTCCAGTCTCCTGTATATATTCACCTCTCTCTCCAGTCTCCAGTATATATTCACCTCTCTCTCTCCAGTCTCCTGTATATATTCACCTCTCTCTCTCCAGTCTCCAGTATATATTCACCTCTCTCTCTCCAGTCTCCTGTATATATTCACCTCTCTCTCTCTCCAGTCTCCTGTATATATTCACCTCTCTCTCTCCAGTCTCCTGTATATATTCACCTCTCTCCAGTCTCCTGTATATATTCACCTCTCTCTCCAGTATATATTCACCTCTCTCTCTCCAGTCTCCTGTATATATTCACCTCTCTCTCCAGTCTCCTGTATATATTCACCTCTCTCTCTCCAGTCTCCTGTATATATTCACCTCTCTCTCTCCAGTCTCCTGTATATATTCACCTCTCTCTCTCTCCAGTCTCCTGTATATATTCACCTCTCTCTCTCTCCAGTATATATTCACCTCTCTCTCAGTCTGTATATATTCACTCTCTCTCTCTCCAGTCTCCTGTATATATTCACCTCTCTCTCTCCAGTCTCCAGTATATATTCTGTATATATTCTCTCTCTCTCCAGTCTCCTGTATATATTCACCTCTCTCTCTCCAGTCTCCTGTATATATTCACTCTCTCTCTCCAGTCTCCTGTATATATTCACCTCTCTCTCTCTCCAGTCTCCTGTATATATTCACTCTCTCTCTCTCAGTCTCCTCTCTCTCTCCAGTCTCCTGTATATATTCACCTCTCTCTCTCTCCAGTCTCCTGTATATATTCAGTCTCCTGTATATATTCTCTCTCTCCAGTCTCCAGTATATATTCACCTCTCTCTCTCCAGTCTCCTGTATATATTCACTCTCTCTCTCCAGTCTCCTGTATATATTCACCTCTCTCTCTCCAGTCTCCAGTATATATTCATTCACCTCTCTCTCTCCAGTCTCCAGTATATTATTCTCCAGTCTCCTCTCTCTCTCTCCAGTCTCCTGTATATATTCACCTCTCTCTCTCCAGTCTCCTGTATATATTCTCTCTCTCTCTCCAGTCTCCTGTATATATTCATTCCCAGTCTCCAGTATATATTCTCTCTCTCCAGTCTCCTGTATATATTCACCTCTCTCTCTCTCCAGTCTCCTGTATATATTCACCTCTCTCTCTCCAGTCTCCTGTATATATTCACCTCTCTCTCTCCAGTCTCCTGTGTATATATTCACCTCTCTCTCTCTCCAGTCTCCTGTATATATTCACCTCTCTCTCTCCAGTCTCCTGTATATATTCACCTCTCTCCAGTCTCCAGTATATATTCACCTCTCTCTCTCCAGTCTCCTGTATATATTCACCTCTCTCTCCAGTCTCCAGTATATATTCACCTCTCTCTCCAGTCTCCTGTATATATTCACCTCTCTCTCTCCAGTCTCCTGTATATATTCACTCTCTCTCTCTCTCCAGTATATATTCACCTCTCTCTCTCCAGTCTCCTGTATATATTCAGCCTCTCTCCAGTCTCCTGTATATATTCACTCTCTCTCTCTAGTCTCCTGTATATATTCACCTCTCTCTCTCCAGTCTCCTGTATATATTCACCTCTCTCTCTCCAGTCTCCTGTATATATTCACCTCTCTCTCTCCAGTCTCCAGTATATATTCACCTCTCTCTCTCCAGTCTCCAGTATATATTCACCTCTCTCTCCAGTCTCCAGTATATATTCACCTCTCTCTCTCCAGTCTCCAGTCTCCTGTATATATTCACTCTCTCCAGTCTCCAGTATATATTCACCTCTCTCTCCAGTCTCCAGTATATATCTCCAGTCTCCTGTATATATTCACCTCTCTCTCTCCAGTCTCCTGTATATTATTCCAGTCTCCTGTATATATTCTCTCTCTCCAGTCTCCTGTATATATTATTCAGTCTCCTGTATATATTCTCTCTCTCTCCAGTCTCCTGTATATATTCACCTCTCTCTCTCCAGTCTCCTGTATATATTCACCTCTCTCTCCAGTCTCCTGTATATATTCACCTCTCTCTCTCCAGTCTCCTGTATATATTCACCTCTCTCTCTCCAGTCTCCTGTATATATTCACCTCTCTCTCTCCAGTCTCCTGTATATATTCACCTCTCTCTCTCCAGTCTCCAGTATATATTCACCTCTCTCTCTCCAGTCTCCTGTATATATTCACTCTCTCTCCAGTCTCCTGTATATATTCACTCTCTCTCTCCAGTCTCCTGTATATATTCACCTCTCTCTCCAGTCTCCAGTATATATTCACCTCTCTCTCTCCAGTCTCCTGTATATATTCACCTCTCTCTCTCCAGTCTCCAGTATATATTCACTCTCTCTCTCTCCAGTCTCCTGTATATATTCACCTCTCTCTCTCCAGTCTCCTGTATATATTCAGTCTCCTGTATATATTCACCTCTCTCTCTCTCCTCTCCTGTATATATTCTCTCCAGTCTCCAGTATATATTCACCTCTCTCTCTCCAGTCTCCTGTATATATTCACCTCTCTCTCCAGTCTCCAGTATATATTCACCTCCTCTCTCTCTCTCCAGTCTCCTGTATATATTCACCTGTATATATTCACCTCTCTCTCCAGTCTCCTGTATATATTCACCTCTCTCTCTCCAGTCTCCAGTATATATTCACTCTCTCTCCAGTCTCCTGTATATATTCACCTCTCTATCTCCAGTCTCCTGTATATATTCACCTCTCTCTCTCCAGTCTCCTGTATATATTCACCTCTCTCTCTCCAGTCTCCTGTATATATTCACCTCTCTCTCCAGTCTCCTGTATATATTCACCTCTCTCTCTCTCCAGTCTCCTGTATATATTCACCTCAGTCTCTCTCTCTCTCCAGTCTCCAGTATATATTCACCTCTCTCTCTCCAGTCTCCAGTATATATTCACCTCTCTCTCTCTCCAGTCTCCTGTATATATTCAGTCTCCTGTATATGGCTTCCTCTCCTCTCTCTCCAGTCTCCAGTATATATTCACTCTCTCTCTCCAGTCTCCAGTCTCCAGTCTCCTGTATATATTCACCTCTCTCTCTCTCCAGTATATATTCACCTCTCTCCAGTCTCCTGTATATATTCACAGTCTCTCTCTCCAGTCTCCTGTATATATTCTCTCCAGTCTCCTGTATATATTCACCCTCTCTCCAGTCTCCTGTATATATTCTCTCTCTCCAGTCTCCTGTATATATTCACCTCTCTCTCTCCAGTCTCCAGTATATATTCACCTCTCTCTCTCCAGTCTCTCTCTCCAGTCTCCTGTATATATTACCTCTCTCTCTCCAGTCTCCACCTCTCTCTCTCCAGTCTCCTGTATATATTCACCCTCTCTCTCCAGTCCCCTGCCTGCCAGCCTGTATATATATATATACACTGCTAAAAAAAAAATAAAGGGAACACTAAAACAACACAATGTAACTCACAGTCAATCACACTTCTGTGAAATCAGACTGTCCACTTAGGAAGCAACACTGATTGACAATAAATTTCACATGTTGTTGTGCAAATGGAATAGACAACAGGTGGAAATTATAGGCAATTAGCAAGACTCCCCAATAAAGGAGTGGTTCTGCAGGTGGTGACCAGAGACCACTTCTCAGTTCCTATGCTTCCTGGCTGATGTTTTGGTCACTTTTAAATGCTGGCGGTGCTTTCACTCTAGTGGTAGCAACCCACACAAGTGAGTCTACAACCCACACAAGTGGCTCAGCTAGTGCAGCTAATCCAGGATGGCACATCAATGTGAAATGTTGCAAGAAGGTTTGCTGTGTCTGTCAGCGTAGTGTCCAGAGCATGGAGGCGCTACCAGGAGACAGTCCAGTACATCAGGAGACGTGGAGGAGGCCGTAGGAGGGCAACAACCCAGCAGCAGGACCGCTACCTCTGCCTTTGCGCAAGGAGGAGCAGGAGGAACACTGCCAGAGCCCTGCAAAATGACCTCCAGCAGGCCACAAATGTGCATGTGTCTGCTCAAACGGTCAGAAACAGACTCCATGAGGGTGGTATGAGGGCACAACGTCCACAGGTGGGGTTGTGCTTACAGCCCAACACCGTGCAGGACGTTTGGCATTTGCCAGAGAACACCAAGATTGGCAAATTCGCCACTGGTGCCCTGTGCTCTTCACAGATGAAAGCAGGTTCACACTGAGCACGTGACAGACGTGACAGAGTCTGGAGACGCCGTGGAGAACGTTCTGCTGCCTGTAACATCCTCCAGCATGACCGGTTTGGCGGTGGGTCAGTCATAGTTCTTTGGGGGCCGCACAGCCCTCCATGTGCTCGCCAGAGGTAGCCTGACTGCCATTAGGTACCGAGATGAGATCCTCAGACCCCTTGTGAGACCATATGCTGGTGCGGTTGGCCCTGGGTTCCTCCTAATGCAAGACAATGCTAGACCTCATGTGGCTGGAGTGTCAGCAGTTCCTGCAAGAGGAAGGCATTGATGCCATGGACTGGTCCGCCCGTTCCCCAGACCTGAATCCAATTGAGCACTTCTGGGACATCATGTCTCGCTCCATCCACCAACGCCACATTGCACCACAGACTGTCCAGGAGTTGGCGGATGCTTTAGTCCAGGTCTGGGAGGAGATCCCTCAGGAGACCATCCGCCACCTCATCAGGAGCATGCCCAGGTGTTGTAGGGAGGTCATACAGGCACGTGGAGGCCACACACACTACTGAGCCTCATTTTGACTTGTTTTAAGGACATTACATCAAAGTTGGATCAGCCTGTAGTGTGGTTTTCCACTTTAATTTTGAGTGTGACTCCATATCCAGACCTCCATGGGTTGATACATTTGATTTCCATTGATCATTTTTGTGTGATTTTGTTGACAGCACATATTCAATAAGAATATTTCATTCATTCAGATCTAGGATGTGTTATTTTAGTGTTCCCTATTTTTTTGAGCACTGTATATATTCACCTTGCTATTATTGGACAGCCCGTGTTCTAGAATCAGCGGGCCGACCTGTGTTCTTCACGTGTCACAGTTGAAGGACTGTGCTGTCATCAGACCAGAGCAGTCTCCTGTCACCACTTATTGGACAGCCCGTGTTCTAGAACGCGGACCGACCTGTGTTCTTCACGTGTCACAGTTGAAGGCCTGTGCTGTCATCAGACCAGAGCAGTCTCCTGTCACCACTTATTGGACAGCCCATGTTCTAGAACGCGGACCGACCTGTGTTCTTCACGTGTCACAGTTGAAGGACTGTGCTGTCATCAGACCAGAGCAGTCTCCTGTCACCACTTATTGGACAGCCCATGTTCTAGAACGCGGACCGACCTGTGTTCTTCACGTGTCACAGTTGAAGGACTGTGCTGTCATCAGACCAGAGCAGTTTCCTGTCACCACGTGTCGGCTGCGTTCTTTCCTCTGATACTCTTTGCTATTCATCCTGGCTCCTCCAACAGATCATTACACAAGGCATCACTTTTGACTAAAAATCATCTAAATAAAATGTGAAGTGTTCCCTTTAAAATACACATTGTCGGTTATCAGTAGTGACAACTGAAGTCCTACTTTTCTGTTATACTGTTGGTAAATTTGTACAAAGGTGAATGGGATTTTCCACAGGCTCTGTTGCAAGCCTGTCCTAGAGGAGGTTCCCCAGCAGAAGGTTAATATTGACTGAGATAACACTGTTAGTTCTTCTGCAGTACTAACGAATGGATGACCTATCACCTTCTGACATGCTGTGATCCCATTGGCTGTTAGACACCAGATAAGATAAACGGCTATGACCCAGGACTCAGATACATGGCAGTGAACTGACACACACACGCACGCACGCATTCTAACACACACACACACACACACACACACACACTCTCTCTCTCTCTCTCTCAGTTGTCCCCCTGGTGAGGTCTGTTTGCACTATTCCCCAGCACCGATATCCAGTTACTGGCTGGGTGGGTCTGGGCCGGGAACACAATGACACGGGTCACCTTGAGGTTCTCTGTCAGCCCCCTGCAATGTTCCTGGGTCATCTTTATTAGGCACCAAACGGAAATAAACTACTTTGAGCTGTCCAATGACAAAAGTACATTTTCACCTCTCTGTTCTGTTGCAAAATGTTTAAGAAAGTTTTCCGTTGCATTCATTATTGAACAGTGAACTAGGTTTCTCTGGGATACTTCTGTAGAGGGGAGAGTTAGGAACAGGTTTCTCTAGGATACTTCTGGAGAGAGGAGAGTTAGGAACAGGTTTCTCTAGGAACAGGTTTCTCTGGGATACTTCTGGAGAGAGGAGAGTTAGGAACAGGTTTCTCTAGGAACAGGTTTCTCTGGGATACTTCTGGAGAGAGGAGAGTTAGGAACAGGTTTCTCTGGGATACTTCTGGAGAGAGGAGAGTTAGGAACAGGTTTCTCTGGGATACTTCTGAGAGAGGAGAGTTAGGAACAGGTTTCTCTAGGAACAGGTTTCTCTGGGATACTTCTGGAGAGAGGAGAGTTAGGAACAGGTTTCTCTGGGATACTTCTGGAGAGAGGAGAGTTAGGAACAGGTTTCTCTGGGATACTTCTGGAGAGAGGAGAGTTGGGAACAGGTTTCTCTGGGATACTTCTGGAGAGAGGAGAGTTAGGAACAGGTTTCTCTACGATACTTCTGGAGAGGGGAGAGTTAGGAACAGGTTTCTCTGGGATACTTCTGGAGAGAGGAAGGTTAGGTACAGGTTTCTCTGGGAACAGGTTTCTCTGCGATACTTCTGGAGAGGGGAGAGTTAGGAACAGGTTTCTCTACGATACTTCTGGAGAGAGGAGAGCTAGGAACAGATTTCTCTGGGATACTTCTGGAGAGAGGAGAGTTGGGAACAGGTTTCTCTACGATACTTCTGGAGAGGGGAGAGTTAGGAACAGGTTTCTCTGGGATACTTCTGGAGAGAGGAGAGTTAGGAACAGGTTTCTCTACGATACTTCTGGAGAGGGGAGAGTTAGGAACAGGTTTCTCTGGGATACTTCTGGAGAGAGGAGAGTTGGGAACAGGTTTCTCTGTGATACTTCTGGAGAGAGGAGAGTTAGGAACAGGTTTCTCTGGGATACTTCTGGAGAGAGGAGAGTTGGGAACAGGTTTCTCTGTGATACTTCTGGAGAGAGGAGAGTTAGGAACAGGTTTCTCTGGGATACTTCTGGAGAGAGGAGAGTTGGGAACAGGTTTCTCTACGATACTTCTGGAGAGGGGAGAGTTAGGAACAGGTTTCTCTGGGATACTTCTGGAGAGAGGAGAGTTAGGAACAGGTTTCTCTGGGATACTTCTGGAGAGGAGAGTTAGGAACAGGTTTCTCTGCGATACTTCTGGAGAGAGGAGAGTCAGGTACAGGTTTCTCTGGGAACAGGTTTCTCTGGGATACTTCTGGAGAGAGGAGAGTTGGGAACAGGTTTCTCTGGGATACTTCTGGAGAGAGGAGAGTTGGGAACAGGTTTCTCTGGGATACTTCTGGAGAGAGGAGAGTTAGGAACAGGTTTCTCTGGGATACTTCTGGAGAGAAGAGAGTTAGGAACAGGTTTCTCTGGGATACTTCTGGAGAGAGGAGAGTTAGGAACAGGTTTCTCTGCGATACTTCTGGAGAGGGGAGAGTTAGGAACAGGTTTCTCTGGGATACTTCTGGAGAGAGGAGAGAGGAGAGTCAGGAAATATAAGAATGGAATTGTAGTGTTTATTTAAGCGTTCACCTTTATGACAATATATTTCTGAGGTCACTATTACCTAGTGTAGTGGAGGACTCACTATGGCTGAGGTCACTATTAGTTATATACACTCGCTCTATTGGGTGGAGGTCAGGGGACTGCTCAGGCTACTCAAGTAAACTGAACTTGCTGTAATTTTCAATTATTTTTTTCGCCAAAAACTGTGGCTCCAAATGGCACCCTATTCCTTATATAATGCACGACTTTTGACCAGAGCTCTCTCTCTCCACTCGCTCCTCTCTCTCTCTCTCTCCCCTCGCTCCTCTCTCTCTCTCTCTCTCTCTCTCTCTCTCTCTCTCTCCCCTCGCTCCCTCTCTCTCTCTCCCCTCGCTCCTCTCTCTCTCTCTCTCTCTCTCTCTCTCTCTCCCCTCGCTCCTCTCTCTCTCTCTCTCTCTCCCCTCGCTCCTCTCTCTCTCTCTGTCTCTCTCTGTCTCTCTCTCTCTCTCTCTCTCTCTCTCTCTCTCTCTCTCTCTCTCCCCTTGCTCCTCTCTCTCTCTCTTTCTCTCTCTCTCTCTCTCTCTCTCTCTCTCTCTCTCTTCTCTCTCTCTCCTCGCTCCTCTCTCTCTCTCTCTCTCTCTCTCTCTCTCCCCTTGCTCCTCTCTCTCTATCTCTCTCTCTCTCTCTCTCTCCCTCTCTCCTCCTCTCTCTCTGTCCACAGTGAGCTGGACTACCATGCTGCCTCCTCTATCAACGAGCGCTGCCAGGGCATCTGCGACCAATGGGACCAGCTGGGAACCCTCACCCAGAAGAGGAGGGATAACCTGGAGGTACAGAATAGGAATGGGTTCTTCTGGTGGGGGCTAGTGGGGGGAGGTACAGAATAGGGCTGGGTTCTTCTAGTGGGGGGAGGTACAGAATAGGGCGGGGTTCTTCTAGTGGGGGGAGGTACAGAATAGGGCTGGGTTCTTCTGGTGGGGGCTAGTGGGGGGAGGTACAGAATAGGGCTGGGTTCTTCTGGTGGGGGCAAGTGGGGGAGGTACAGAATAGGGCTGGGTTCTTCTAGTGGGGGCTAGTGGGGGAGGTACAGAATAGGGCTGGGTTCTTCTAGTGGAGGGAGGTACAGAATAGGGCTGGGTTCTTCTGGTGGGGGCTAGTGGGGGAGGTACAGAATAGGGCTGGGTTCTTCTGGTGGGGGCAAGTGGGGGAGGTACAGAATAGGGCTGGGTTCTTCTAGTGGGGGCTAGTGGGGGAGGTACAGAATAGGGCTGGGTTCTTCTAGTGGAGGGAGGTACAGAATAGGGCTGGGTTCTTCTAGTGGAGGGAGGTACAGAATAGGGCTGGGTTCTTCTAGTGGGGAGGTACAGAATAGGGCTTGGTTCTTCTAGTGGGGGAGGTACAGAATAGGGCTGGGTTCTTCTAGTGGGGGGAGGTACAGAATAGGGCTGGGTTCTTCTAGTGGGGGAGGTACAGAATAGGACTGGGTTCTTCTGGTGGGGGCTAGTGGGGGAGGTACAGAATAGGGCTGGGTTCTTCTAGTGGGGGCTAGTGGGGGAGGTACAGAATAGGACTGGGTTCTTCTGGTGGGGGCTAGTGGAGGGAGGTACAGAATAGGACTGGGTTCTTCTGGTGGGGGGAGGTACAGAATAGGGCTGGGTTCTACTAGTGGGGGGAGGTACAGAATAGGGCTGGGTTCTTCTGGTGGGGGGGGGAGGTACAGAATAGGGCTGGGTTCTTCTAGTGGAGGGAGGTACAGAATAGGGCTGGGTTCTTCTAGTGGAGGGAGGTACAGAATAGGGCTGGGTTCTTCTAGTGGGGGAGGTACAGAATAGGGCTGGGTTCTTCTAGTGGGGGAGGTACAGAATAGGGCTGGGTTCTTCTAGTGGGGGAGGTACAGAATAGGACTGGGTTCTTCTAGTGGGGGAGGTACAGAATAGGGCTGGGTTCTGCTAGTGGGGGCTAGTGGGGGGAGGTACAGAATAGGGCTGGGTTCTTCTAGTGGGGGAGGTACAGAATAGGGCTGGGTTCTTCTAGTGGGGGGAGGTACAGAATAGGGCTGGGTTCTTCTAGTGGGGGAGGTACAGAATAGGGCTGGGTTCTGCTAGTGGGGGGAGGTACAGAATAGGGCTGGGTTCTTCTAGTGGGGGGGGAGGTACAGAATAGGGCTGGGTTCTTCTAGTGGGGGGAGGTACAGAATAGGGCTGGGTTCTTCTAGTGGGGGAGGTACAGAATAGGGCTGGGTTCTTCTAGTGGGGAGGTACAGAATAGGGCTGGGTTCTTCTAGTGGGGGAGGTACAGAATAGGGCTGGGTTCTGCTAGTGGGGGCTAGTGGGGGGAGGTACAGAATAGGGCTGGGTTCTTCTAGTGGAGGGAGGTACAGAACAGGGTTGGGTTCTTCTAGTGGAGGGAGGTACAGAATAGGGCTGGGTTCTTCTAGTGGGGGGAGGTACAGAATAGGACTGGGTTCTTCTAGTGGGGGAGGTACAGAATAGGGCTGGGTTCTGCTAGTGGGGGCTAGTGGGGGAGGTACAGAATAGGGCTGGGTTCTTCTAGTGGGGGGAGGTACAGAATAGGGCTGGGTTCTTCTAGTGGGGGGAGGTACAGAATAGGGCTGGGTTCTTCTAGTGGGGGAGGTACAGAATAGGGCTGGGTTCTACTAGTGGGGGGAGGTACAGAGTAGGGCTGGGTTCTACTAGTGGGGGGAGGTACAGAATCGGGCTGGGTTCTTCTAGTGGGGGAGGTACAGAATAGGGCTGGGTTCTACTAGTGGAAGGAGACAGTGGTCCTCTGGTGGGGGCTAGTGGTCCTCTGGTAGGGGCTAGTGGTCCTCTGGTGGGGGCTAGTGGTCCTCTGGTGGGGGCTAGTGGGCCTCTGGTGGGGGCTAGTGGTCCTCTGGTGGGGGCTAGTGGGCCTCTGGTGGGGGCTAGTGGAGGGAGACAGTGGTCCTCTGGTTGGGGCTAGTGGTCCTCTGGTGGGGGCTAGTGGAGGGAGACTGTGGTCCTCTGGTGGGGGCTAGTGGTCCTCTGGTGGGGGCTAGTGGGCCTCTGGTGGGGGCTAGTGGTCCTCTGGTAGGGGCTAGTGGTCCTCTGGTGGGGGCTAGTGGGAGGGAGACAGAGGTCCTCTGGAGGGGGCTAGTGGTCCTCTGGTGGGGGCTAGTGGTCCTCTGGTGGGGTCTAGTGGTCCTCTGGTGGGGGCTAGTGGAGGGAGACAGTGGTCCTCTGGTGGGGCTAGTGGTCCTCTGGTGGGGGCTAGTGGTCCTCTGGTGGGGGCTAGTGGTCCTCTGGTGGGGGCTTGTGGAGGGAGACAGAGGTCCTCTGGTGGGGGCTAGTGGTCCTCTGGTGGGGGCTAGTGGGCCTCTGGTGGGGGCTAGTGGTCCTCTGGTAGGGGCTAGTGGTCCTCTGGTGGGGGCTAGTGGTCCTCTTGTGGGGGCTAGTGGAGGGAGACAGAGGTCCTCTGGAGGGGGCTAGTGGTCCTCTGGTAGGGGCTAGTGGTCCTCTGGTGGGGGCTAGTGGTCCTCTGGTGGGGGCTAGTGGAGGGAGACAGAGGTCCTCTGGTAGGGGCTAGTGGTCCTCTGGTAGGGGCTAGTGGTCCTCTGGTGGGGGCTAGTGGTCCTCTTGTAGGGGCTAGTGGTCCTCTGGTGGGGGCTAGTGGTCCTCTGGTGGGGCTAGTGGAGGGAGACAGAGGTCCTCTGGTAGGGGCTAGTGGAGGGGGCTAGTGGTCCTCTTGTAGGGGCTAGTGGTCCTCTGGTGGGCGCTAGTGGTCCTCTGGTGGGGGCTAGTGGAGGGAGACAGAGGTCCTCTGGAGGGGCTAGTGGTCCTCTGGTGGGGGCTAGTGGAGGGAGACAGAGGTCCTCTGGAGGGGCTAGTGGTCCTCTGGTGGGGGCTAGTGGAGGGAGACAGAGGTCCTCTGGAAGGGGCTAGTGGTCCTCTGGTGGGGGCTAGTGGAGGGAGACAGAGGTCCTCTGGAGGGGGCTAGTGGTCCTCTGGTAGGGGCTAGTGGTCCTCTGGTGGGGGCTAGTGGTCCTCTTGTGGGGGCTAGTGGAGGGAGACAGAGGTCCTCTGGTAGGGGCTAGTGGTCCTCTGGTGGGGGCTAGTGGTCCTCTGGTGGGGGCTAGTGGAGGGAGACAGAGGTCCTCTGGTAGGGGCTAGTGGTCCTCTGGTAGGGGCTAGTGGTCCTCTGGTGGGGGCTAGTGGTCCTCTTGTAGGGGCTAGTGGTCCTCTGGTGGGGGCTAGTGGAGGGAGACAGAGGTCCTCTGGTGGGGGCTAGTGGTCCTCTGGTAGGGGCTAGTGGTCTTCTGGTAGGGGCTAGTGGAGGGAGACAGTGGTCCTCTGGTGGGGGCTAGTGGTCCTCTGGTGGGGGCTAGTGGTCCTCTGGTGGGGCTAGTGGTCCTCTGGTGGGGGCTAGTGGTCCTCTGGTAGGGGCTAGTGGTCCTCTGGTGGGGGCTAGTGGTCCTCTGGTGGGGGCTAGTGGAGGGAGACAGTGGTCCTCTGGTGGGGGCTAGTGGTCCTCTGGTGGGGGCTAGTGGAGGGAGACAGAGGTCCTCTGGGGGGGGCTAGTTGTCCTCTGGTGGGGGCTAGTGGTCCTCTGGTGGGGGCTAGTGGTCCTCTGGTAGGGGCTAGTGGAGGGAGACAGAGGTCCTCTGGTGGGCGCTAGTGGTCCTCTGGTGGGGGCTAGTGGAGGGAGACAGAGGTCCTCTGGAGTGGGGCTAGTTGTCCTCTGGTGGGGGCTAGTGGTCCTCTGGTGGGGGCTAGTGGTCCTCTGGTAGGGGCTAGTGGTCCTCTGGTGGGGGCTAGTGGAGGAGACAGTGGTCCTCTGGTGGGGGCTAGTGGTCCTCTGGTGGGGGCTAGTGGTCCTCTGGTGGGGGCTAGTGGTCCTCTGGTAGGGGCTAGTGGTCCTCTGGTGGGGGCTAGTGGAGGGAGACAGTGGTCCTCTGGTGGGGCCTAGTGGTCCTCTGGTGGGGGCTAGTGGTCCTCTGGTGGGGGCTAGTGGTCCTCTGATGGGGCTAGTGGTCCTCTGGTGGGGGCTAGTGGAGGGAGACAGAGGTCCTCTGGTGGGGGCTAGTGGTCCTCTGGTGGGGGCTAGTGGTCCTCTGGTGGGGGCAATCTGGTTCGAATCTGGTTGTAATCTGCAGACCTACATAAACACTCAGATGATCAACACACAAATCACTACACAGAAATTGCCATTACTCACAGTTCTGAATGACCAGGTTTCAAACCAATTGGTCACGATAGTCATCATTTTAACTGATCATTTGTCATTAGTCCCATTTTCCCCTAACTTTGTTTCTCTCAGAGGACGGAGAAGCTGCTGGAGACCATCGACCAGCTGTTCCTGGAGTTCTCTAAGAGGTCAGCTCCCTTTAACAACTGGATGGAAGGAGCCATGGAAGACCTGCAAGACATGTTCATAGTTCACACTGTGGATGAAATCCAGGTAAAGACAGTTCACACTGTGGATGACATCCAGGTAAAGACATGTTTATAGTTCACACTGTGGATGACATCCAGGTAAAGACATGTTTATAGTTCACACTGTGGATGAAATCCAGGTAAAGACAGTTCACACTGTGGATGACATCCAGGTAAAGACATGTTCACACTGTGGATGACATCCAGGTAAAGACAGTTCATACTGTGGATGACATCCAGGTAAAGACATGTTTATAGTTCACTCTGTGGATGACATCCAGGTAAAGACATGTTTATAGTTCACACTGTGGATGACATCCAGGTAAAAACATGTTTATAGTTCACACTGTGGATGACATCCAGGTAAAGACATGTTTATAGTTCACACTGTGGATGACATCCAGGTAAAGACAGTTCACACTGTGGATGACATCCAGGTAAAGACATGTTTATAGTTCACACTGTGGATGACATCCAGGTAAAGACAGTTCATACTGTGGATGACATCCAGGTAAAGACATGTTTATAGTTCACACTGTGGATGACATCCAGGTAAAAACATGTTTATAGTTCACACTGTGGATGACATCCAGGTAAAAACATGTTTATAGTTCACACTGTGGATGACATCCAGGTAAAGACAGTTCACACTGTGGATGATATCCAGGTAAAGACATGTTTATAGTTCACACTGTGGATGACATCCAGGTAAAGACATGTTTATAGTTCACACTGTGGATGACATCCAGGTAAAAACATGTTTATAGTTCACACTGTGGATGACATCCAGGTAAAGACAGTTCACACTGTGGATGACATCCAGGTAAAGACATGTTTATAGTTCACACTGTGGATGACATCAGGTAAAGACATGTTTATAGTTCACACTGTGGATGACATCCAGGTAAAGACATGTTCATAGTTCACACTGTGGATGACATCCAGGTAAAGACATGTTTATAGTTCACACTGTGGATGACATCAGGTAAAGACATGTTCATAGTTCACACTGTGGATGACATCCAGGTAAAGACATGTTTATAGTTCACACTGTGGATGACATCCAGGTAAAGACATGTTTATAGTTCACACTGTGGATGACATCCAGGTAAAGACAGTTCACACTGTGGATGACATCCAGGTAAAGACATGTTTATAGTTTACACTGTGGATGACATCCAGGTAAAGACATGTTTATAGTTTACACTGTCGATGACAATGACATCCAGGTAAAGACAGTTCACACTGTGGATGACATCCAGGTAAAGACATGTTTATAGTTTACACTGTGGATGACATCCAGGTAAAGACAGTTCACACTGTGGATGACATCCAGGTAAAGACATGTTTATAGTTCACACTGTGTTACATGATGCTGTGTTCCTTCCATTGTCTCCTATCAGATAGTAACATGATGCTGTGTCCCTTCCATTGTCTCCTATCAGATAGTAACATGATGCTGTGTTCCAGTCCCTTCCATTGTCTCCTATCAGATTGTAACATGATGCTGTGTTCCTTCCATTGTCTCCTATCAGATAGTAACATGATGCTGTGTCCCTTCCATTGTCTCCTATCAGATAGTAACATGATGCTGTGTCCCTTCCATTGTCTCCTATCAGATAGTAACATGATGCTGTGTTCCAGTCCCTTCCATTGTCTCCTATCAGATAGTAACATGATGCTCTGTTCCAGTCCCTTCCATTGTCTCCTATCAGATAGTAACATGATGCTGTGTCCCTTCCATTGTCTCCTATCAGATAGTAACATGATGCTCTGTTCCAGTCCCTTCCATTGTCTCCTATCAGATAGTAACATGATGCTGTGTCCCTTCCATTGTCTCCTATCTGATAGTAACATGATGCTGTGTTCCTTCCATTGTCTCCTATCAGATAGTAACATGATGCTGTGTTCCTTCCATTGTCTCCTATCTGATAGTAACATGATGCTGTGTTCCTTCCATTGTCTCCTATCTGATAGTAACATGATGCTGTGTTCCAGTTCCTTCCATTGTCTCCTATCAGATAGTAACATGATGCTGTGTTCCAGTTCCTTCCATTGTCTCCTATCAGATAGTAACATGATGCTGTGTCCCTTCCATTGTCTCCTATCAGATTGTAACATGATGCTGTGTTCCTTCCATTGTCTCCTATCAGATAGTAACATGATGCTGTGTTCCAGTCCCTTCCATTGTCTCCTATCAGATAGTAACATGATGCTGTGTTCCTTCCATTGTCTCCTATCAGATAGTAACATGATGCTGTGTTCCAGTCCCTTCCATTGTCTCCTATCAGATAGTAACATGATGCTGTGTTCCAGTCCCTTCCATTGTCTCCTATCAGATAGTAACATGATGCTGTGTTCCTTCTATTGTCTCCTATCAGATAGTAACATGATGCTGTGTTCCTTCCGTTGTCTCCTATCAGATAGTAACATGATTCTGTGTTCCAGTCCCTTCCATTGTCTCCTATCAGATAGTAACATGATGCTGTGTTCCTTCCATTGTCTCCTATCAGATAGTAACATCATGCTGTGTTCCTTCCATTGTCTCCTATCAGATAGTAACATGATGCTGTGTTCCAGTCCCTTCCATTGTCTCCTATCAGATAGTAACATGATGCTGTGTTCCAGTCCCTTCCATTGTCTCCTATCAGATAGTAACATGATGCTGTGTTCCTTCCATTGTCTCCTATCAGATAGTAACATGATGCTGTGTCCCTTCCATTGTCTCCTATCAGATAGTAACATGATGCTGTGTTCCTTCCATTGTCTCCTATCAGATAGTAACATGATGCTGTGTTCCAGTCCCTTCCATTGTCTCCTATCAGATAGTAACATGATGCTGTGTTCCTTCCATTGTCTCCTATCAGATAGTAACACGATGCTGTGTTCCTTCCATTGTCTCCTATCAGATAGTAACATGATGCTGTGTCCCTTCCATTGTCTCCTATCAGATAGTAACACGATGCTGTGTTCCTTCCATTGTCTCCTATCAGATAGTAACATGATGCTGTGTTCCAGTCCCTTCCATTGTCTCCTATCAGATAGTAACATGATGCTGTGTTCCAGTCCCTTCCATTGTCTCCTATCAGATAGTAACATGATGCTGTGTTCCAGTCCCTTCCATTGTCTCCTATCAGATAGTAACATGATGCTGTGTCCCTTCCATTGTCTCCTATCAGATAGTAACACGATGCTGTGTTCCTTCCATTGTCTCCTATCAGATAGTAACATGATGCTGTGTCCCTTCCATTGTCTCCTATCAGATAGTAACATGATGCTGTGTTCCTTCCATTGTCTCCTATCAGATAGTAACATGATGCTGTGTCCCTTCCATTGTCTCCTATCAGATAGTAACATGATGCTGTGTTCCTTCCATTGTCTCCTATCAGATAGTAACATGATGCTGTGTTCCAGTCCCTTCCATTGTCTCCTATCAGATAGTAACATGATGCTGTGTTCCAGTCCCTTCCATTGTCTCCTATCAGATAGTAACATGATGCTGTGTTCCTTACATTGTCTCCTATCAGATAGTAACATGATGCTGTGTTCCAGTCACTTCCATTGTCTCCTATCAGATAATAACATGATGCTGTGTTGATTCCCGACTGTCTGGGCTGTATTTGTTTGACACCATGTCATGTCAGAACGGCGGACCACAACGCCGGTTCCTCTGTAACTCGGTCTGCTCTCCACCTCGCTCTGCAGAGCCTGATCTCAGCCCATGACCAGTTCAAGGCCACCCTTCCGGAGGCTGACTGTGAGAGACAGGCCATCCTGAACATCTACACGGAGGTGCAGAAGATAGCCCAGAGCTACGGCATCTCCCCCAACCTCACCAACCCCTACAGTGACGTCACACCGGCGGAGATAGGACTCAAATGGGACAAGGTAGCTACTAGCGTCTCTAGGGACACTGTCTGCGTCCCAAATGGGACCCGATTCCTTATAATATAATATATTATAGCGCACAAATTTTTAACTAGAGTCATTTGGGATGCAGACAATGTCTGTTGTTTGTGTGTGTGTTGTACTGTGAATGTTTGTGTTAAAGCTCTTCAATCTCGATCCGGGAGAACCTCATGGTATGCAGCATGCTTTCATTACAGCCCAGTGCTAACACACCTGATTCACTTATCAACGGCTTGGTGATTCACTGATGAGTTAAATCAGGGGTTTTGTGCTTGGCTTTAACAAAAAAGCCCCAGGGACCAGTGGGATTGAACAACCCTGTGTTAACTATAGACAGATTCCCAGACACAGATGAAGTCCTAGACTAAAAAAGCAGTCAAATGAAGAAACCGTCCCATTGTGTTAACCAGGGACTGTACCCTTTCTGTCCCGTTGATCAGGTGAAGAAGCTGGTTCCCCAGAGAAACAGTACTCTCCAGGAGGAACTAGCCAGACAGCACGCCAACGAACGTCTCAGACGGCAGTTTGCTGCCCAGGCCAACATCATCGGACCGTGGATCCAGACCAGGATGGAGGTGAGACAGACCTGTCCTGACCTCGGTCACCTGACGCCATGTCATGTACAACAGGCGCCACCTTAATCGGAGAGGACGGGCTCATTGTAGAATCAGTTCTGTTATACTCACAGGCATTATTTTAACAGTTTTAGAAACTTTAGAGTGTTTTCTATCCAAATCAACCAATCATATGCATATCCTAGCTTCTGGGCCTGAGTAGCAGGCAGTTTACTTTGGTCTTTTCATTCAGACGCCAAAATACTGCCCCCTTAAGAAGTTTTAAAGTGGCTAGAACTACATGAAGGGAATCGAACACCTGGTTTCTACTCCGTTCAGTCCATTACAGACGTTATTATGAGCTGTCCTCCCCTCACCTGCCTCCTGTGCTGTACACCTGTAGGGATCTGTACCTTCTAGGGTTGGGAGGATCAATTCCATTTCAATTCCGTCCATTCAGGAAGTAAATATTGGAATTTGGAATTTTAGTTGACTTCCTGAATGCACGTACTGGTAATGGAATTGATCCCCAACCGAACCCTGGCACCTCGGACCCAAGCTGCATACTGACCCACCAACCATCCAACTAAGCAACCGTCCTGTCTTTAACAGATGCTAAACACTGGCCTGCAGCTCAGCGGATGTTCTGAACACGAACACAAATTCTACGTTCCAAAATGGCTCCCTATCCCCGTATATAGTGTCACTACTTTTGACCAGAGGCCTACGGACCCTAGACAAAAGTAGTGCACTATGTAGGGAATAGGGTGCCACGCGTCCGATAGTGACAGCGACGGTCTTCTCCTCCTCTCTCCCACCAGGAGATCGGGCGTAGTTCCGTCGACATCGGAGGTTCTCTGGAGGACCAGATGAGTCAGCTGAAGCAGTTTGAACAGGTCATCATCAACTACAAGTCCAACATCGACAAGCTAGAGGGAGACCATCAACACATCCAAGAGTCCCTGGTGTTCGACAACAAACACACCAACTACACCATGGAGGTACGTAGCTTATTGTGGGACTGGAACGATTCAGAGATCATTCTCACAAATAACATGTTGGGATCTGTTTTATGATCATGAAACCTTACTACTCTTGGCCTAATGGTTAAGCTGATGTTTATCCACGTGGTAGGCCCTGTGCTTGGCCTTCGGCCTTGTGCCCGGTGGACCGGGGTTTTATTTTTATTTTTTTACCTTTATTTAACAAGGCAAGTCAGTTAAGAACAAATTCTTATTTTCAATGACGGCCTAGGAACAGTGGGTTAGAAGGGGCAGAACGACGGTTACTAGTCCAACGCTCTAACCACTAGGCTACCCTGCCGCCCCGGTGGACCGGGGTTCAGATCCCACCCTGTGACTTGGCCTTCGGCCTTGTGCCCGGTAGACCGGGGTTCAGATCCCACCCTGTCACTTGGCCTTCAGCCTTGTGCCCGGAAGAACAGGGATCAGATCCCACCCTGTGACTTGGCCTTCAGCCTTGTGCCCGGTAGTACAGGGTTCAGATCCCACCCTGTGACTTGGCCTTTCGGCCTTGTGCCCGGAAGAACAGGGTTCAGATCCCACCCTGTGACTTGGCCTTCGGCCTTGTGCCCGGTAGTACAGGGTTCAGATCCCACCCTGTGACTTGGCCTTCGGCCTTGTGCCCGGTAGACCGGGGTTCAGATCCCACCCTGTCACTTGGCCTTCAGCCTTGTGCCCGGAAGAACAGGGTTCAGATCCCACCCTGTGACTTGGCCTTCGGCCTTGTGCCCGGTAGACCGGGGTTCAGATCCCACCCTGTGACTTGGCCTTCGGGCCTTGTGCCCGGTAGACCGGGGTTCAGATCCCACCCTGTGACTTGGCCTTCGGCCTTGTGCCCGGTAGACCGGGGTTCAGATCCCACCCTGTCACTTGGCCTTCAGCCTTGTGCCCGGAAGAACAGGGTTCAGATCCCACCCTGTGACTTGGCCTTCGGCCTTGTGCCCGGTAGTACAGGGTTCAGATCCCACCCTGTGACTTGGCCTTCGGCCTTATGCCCGGTATAACAGGGTTCAGATCCCACCCTGTGACTTGGCCTTCGGCCTTGTGCCCGGTAGACTGGGGTTCAGATCCCACCCTGTGACTTGTGCCCGGTAGAACAGGGTTCAGATCCCACCCTGTGACTTGTGCCCGGTAGACCGGGGTTCAGATCCCACCCTGTGACTTGGCCTTCTTCCTCCTCTCCCTCTCTCTCTCTCCCACTCCTCTCTCTCTCTGCAGCATATCCGTGTGGGTTGGGAGCAGCTGTTGACAACCATCGCTAGAACCATCAATGAGATCGAGACCCAGATTCTGACGCGCGACGCTAAAGGCATCAGCCAGCAACAGATGAACGAGTTCCGCCAGTCTTTCACTCACTTTGACAGGGTACTGTGTTTTTCCAGTGTCCCTGACCCTAACTCACTTTGACAGGGTACTGTGTCCCTCCTCTGTGCCCCTCTGTGTCCCTCTGTGTCCCTCGGTGTCTTTCACTCACTTTGACAGGGTACCATGTCCCTCTCTGTCCCTCTGTGTCTTTCACTCACTTTGACAGGGTACTGTGTCCCTCTGTGTCTTTCACTCACTTTGACAGGGTACTGTGTCCCTCTCTGTCCCTCTGTGTCTTTCACTCACTTTGACAGGGTACTGTGTCCCTCTGTGTCCCACCTCTGTGTCCCTGACCCTAACCCACTTTGACAGGGTACTGTGTCCCTCTGTGTCCCCCCTCTGTGTCTCTGACCCTAACCCACTTTGACAGGGTACTGTGTCCCTCTGTGTCCCTGACCCTAACCCACTTCGACAGGGTTGTGTACCCCTCTGTGTCCCTGACCCTAACCCACTTTGACAGGGTACTGTGTCCCTCTGTGTCCCTCCGTGTCTTTCCAGTGTCCCTGACCCTAACCCACTTCGACAGGGTACTGTGTCCCTCCGTGTCCCTCCTCTGTGTCCCTCTGTGTCTTTCCAGGGTCCTTGACCCGAAACCCACTTCGACAGGGTTGTGTACCCCTCTGTGTCCCTGACCCCAACCCACTTCGACAGGGTTGTGTACCCCTCTGTGTCCCTCTGTGTCCCCCCTCCGTGTCTTTCCAGTGTCCCTGACCCTAACCCACTTCGACAGGGTTGTGTACCCCTCTGTGTCCCTCCGTGTCTCTGTCCTTCTCCTGTGTGGTAATGACAGTTATAATGTTTCTAAGTCCAGGAAGGTGACTTATCTAACTCAAGGCCTTGACCGCTTGTGATTTGGAACTCACTTTAGTATTTTGTCGAATGTTTGTAATATTATTGGATGTCACAGATCAAAACAACAATCCATCCTAATGACATTCAACTAACGTGCTCACTGTTACTGACACCATGGATCCTGTGTGTGTATGTGTGGCTGTGTGGCTGCCTGCAGGACAGGTCTGGCAGACTGCCCTGTGAAGAGTTCAGAGCTTGCCTTATCAGTCTGGGTGAGACATACCAACCAATCAATGTGCACCTGTTACTAAATCCTCCTGGCATGGCATGATCTAGGATCATGGTCACCCCTATCCACGTACTTTAATATAAGAGTCACAACTGATCCTAGATCACCACTCCTACTGAGACTATGACCCTGATCCTAGATCACCACTCCTACTGAGACTCTGTATGACCTGATCCTAGATCACCACTCCTACTGAGACTATGACCCTGATCCTAGATCACAACTCCTACTGAGACTCTGTATGACCTGATCCTAGATCACCACTCCTACTAAGACTCTGTATGACCTGATCCTAGATCACCACTCCTACTGAGACTCTGTATGACCTGATCCTAGATCACCACTCCTACTGAGACTCTGTATGACCTGATCCTAGATCACCACTCCTACTGAGACTATGACCTGATCCTAGATCACCACTCCTACTGAGACTATGACCTGATCCTAGATCACCACTCCTACTGAGACTCTGTATGACCTGATCCTAGATCACCACTCCTACTGAGACTATGACCTGATCCTAGATCACCACTCCTACTGAGACTATGACCTGATCCTAGATCACCACTCCTACTGAGACTATGACCTGATCCTAGATCACCACTCCTACTGAGACTATGATCTGATCCTAGATCAGCACTCCTACTGAGACTATGACCTGATCCTAGATCACCACTCCTACTGAGACTATGACCTGATCCTAGATCAGCACTCCTACTGAGACTATGACCTGATCCTAGATCACCACTCCTACTGAGACTCTGTATGACCTGATCATAGATCACCTCTCCTACTGAGACTATGACCTGATCCCAGATCACCACTCCTACTGAGACTATGACCTGATCCTAGATCACCACTCCTACTGAGAGTATGACCTGATCCTAGATCACCACTCCTACTGAGACTATGACCTGATCCTAGATCACCACTCCTACTGAGACTATGACCTGATCCTAGATCACCACTCCTACTGAGACTATGACCTGATCCTAGATCACCACTCCTACTGAGACTGTGACCTGATCCTAGATCACCACTCCTACTGAGACTATGACCTGATCCTAGATCAGCACTCCTACTGAGACTCTGTATGACCTGATCCTAGATCAGCACTCCTACTGAGACTATGACCTGATCCTAGATCACCACTCCTACTGAGACTATGACCTGATCCTAGATCACCACTCCTACTGAGACTCTGTATGACCTGTTCCTAGATCACCACTCCTACTGAGACTCTTTATGACCTGATCCTAGATCACCACTCCTACTGAGACTATGACCTGATCCTAGATCACCACTCCTACTGAGACTATGACCTGATCCTAGATCACCACTGCTACCGAGAGTCTTTATGAACTGATCCTAGATCACCACTCCTACTGAGACTCTTTATGACCTGATCCTAGATCACCACTCCTACTGAGACTATGACCTGATCCTAGATCACCACTCCTACTGAGACTCTTTATGACCTGATCCTAGATCACCACTCCTACTGAGACTATGACCTGATCCTAGATCACCACTCCTACTGAGACTATGTCCTGATCCTAGATCACCACTCCTACTGAGACTCTGTATGACCTGATCCTAGATCACCACTCCTACTGAGACTATGACCTGATCCTAGATCACCACTCCTACTGAGACTATGACCTGATCCTAGATCACCACTCCTACTGAGACTATGACCTGATCCTAGATCACCACTCCTACTGAGACTCTTTATGTCCTGATCCTAGATCACCACTCCTACTGAGACTCTTTATGACCTGATCCTAGATCACCACTCCTACTGAGACTATGACCTGATCCTAGATCACCACTCCTACTGAGACTATGTCCTGATCCTAGATCACCACTCCTACTGAGACTATGACCTGATCCTAGATCACCACTCCTACTGAGACTATGACCTGATCCTAGATCACCACTCCTACTGAGACTATGACCTGATCCTAGATCACCACTACGACTGAGACTCTGTATGACCTGATCCTAGATCACCACTCCTACTGAGACTATGACCTGATCCTAGATCACCACTCCTACTGAGACGGTCCATGAATACAGGCCCAGATGTGTATATATTATATTGTGTGTGCTGTATCCAGTTGTTTGTGCTGAAGGTATTATTGAATGCAATATCTCTCTCTGTTAGAGAAACAATGACATGTTTATCAAATCTCATCAAAGACACTAAATTATTTATATTTTCTCTCTCTCTGTTCTTTGTCTTGTGCTTCTTGTCACTGTCTGTACGTCCGTCTGTCTCCCATACATCTCCTCTCCTTTTCATATCCTCCCTCCCTCCCTCCCCATACCTCTCTTCCTCTCCTTGTCATATCCACACTCCTCCTATCCCTCCTCCTCCTCCACCACCTCTCTACTCCTCCCTCCTCCTCCTCCACCACCTCTCTACTCCTCCCTCCTCCACCACCCCTCTACTCCTCCCTCCTCCTCCACCACCTCTCTACTCCTCCCTCCTCCTCCTCCTTTCCTTCCTCCACCTCTCTACTTCTCTCCCCTCCTCCTCTCCCTCCTCTCCCTCCTCCACCACCCTACTCCTCTCCCCTCCTCCTTCTCATCCTCCTCTCCCCTCCTCCTCCACCTCTCTACTCCTCTCCCCTCCTCCTCTCCCTACTCCTCCTCTTCCTCCCTCCTCCTCCTCCTCTCCACCCTGCAGAAGAAGAAAGGAGGCATGGAGGCAGATGACTTCAGAGCCTGTCTGATCTCCATGGGCTATGATCTGGTAAATACATAGAATGAGCTGTCGTAGGACTGTCATAAGACTGTCATAAGACTGTCATGAGACTGTCATGAGACTGTCATAAGACTGTCATGAGACTGTCATGAGACTGTCATAAGACTGTCATGAGACTGTCATAGGACTGTCATTAGACTGTCATCAGACTGTCATAGGACTGTAATAAGACTGTCATTAGACTGTCATAGGACTGTCGTAAGACTGTCATAAGAATGTCATAGGACTGTCATAGGACTGTCGTAAGACTGTCATAAGAATGTCATAGGACTGTCATAGGACTGTCATGGGACTGTCATGGGACTGTCATAGGACTGTCACAAGACTGTCATAAGACTGTCATAAGACTGTCATAGGCCTGTCATAAGACTGTCATTGGACTGTCATAGGACTGTCGTAAGACTGTCATAAGAATGTCATAGGACTGTCATAGGACTGTCATAGGACTGTCATGGGACTGTCATGGGACTGTCATAGGACTGTCACAAGACTGTCATAAGACTGTCATAAGACTGTCATAGGCCTGTCATAAGACTGTCATTGGACTGTCATAGGACTCTCATAGGACTGTCACAAGACTGTCATAAGACTGTCATAGGACTGTCATAGGACTGTAATAGGACCGTCATAGGACTGTCATAAGACTGTCATAAGACTGTCATAGGACTCTCATAGGACTGTCACAAGACTGTCATAAGACTGTCATAGGCCTGTCATAAGACTGTCATAAGACTGTCATAGGACTGTCATAAGACTGTCATAGGACTGTCATAGGACTGTCATAGGACTGTAATAAGACTAATAAGACTGTCATAAGAATGCCATAAGACTGTCATAGGACTGTCATAAGAATGCCATAAGACTGTCATAAGACTGTCATAGGACTGTAATAAGACTGTAATAAGACTGTCATAGGACTGTCATAGGACTGTCATAAGACTATCACAAGACTGTCATAAGACTGTCACAAGACTGTCATAAGACTGTCATTAGACTGTCATAGGACTGTCATAGGACTGTCATAGGACTGTAATAAGGCTGTCATAAGACTGTCATAAGACTGTCATAGGACTGTCATAGGACTGTCATAAAAAGAAGTGACTACATTTTCATCAGAATGATCAATATTATCTGTCAATGTATTTAAACCTATTGATCCTGATCCAAAATGGCCTCCAGATACGCTGAGCATTGGTGTCAACGGTATTTCTATTCCAGGGTAGCAGCACACATAGCTGGTATGGCCAGCTGGTAGTGTCACTCAGTAGCTGGAGTGACTCAAATGGCTCTCTGCTCACTAAATAGTGCACTACTGTTGACCAGGGCTCACAGGGCTCTGTTCACTATATAGCGCACTACTGTTGACCAGGGCTCATAGGGTTCACAGGGCTCTGTTCACTATATAGTGCACTACTGTTGACCAGCGGTCACAGGGCTCTGTTCACTATATAGTTAACTACTGTTGACCAGCGGTCACAGGGCTCTGTTCACTATATAGTGCACTACTGTTGACCAGGGCCCACAGGGCTCTGTTCACTATATAGTGCACTACTGTTGACCAGGGATCTGTTCACAATATAGTGCACTACTGTTGACCAGGGCTCTGTTCACTATATAGTGCACTACTGTTGACCAGGGCTCATAGGGTTCACAGGGCTCTGTTCACTATATAGAACACTACTGTTGACCAGGGCTCTGTTCACTATATAGTGCACTACTGTTGACCAGGGCCCACAGGGCTCTGTTCACTATATAGTGCACTACTGTTGACCAGGGCTCTGTTCACTATATAGTGCACTACTGTTGACCAGGGCTCATAGGGTTCACAGGGTTCTGGTCACTATATAGTGCACTAATGTTGACCAGGGCTCACAGGGCTCTGTTCACTATATAGTGCACTACTGTTGACCAGGGCTCATAGGGTTCACAGGGCTCTGGTCACTATATAGTGCACTAATGTTGACCAGGGCTCACAGGGCTCTGTTCACTAAATAGTGCACTACTGTTGACCAGGGCTCATAGGGTTCTGGTCACTATATAGTGCACTACTGTTGACCAGGGCTCACAGGGCTCTGTTCACTATATAGTGCACTACTGTTGACCAGGGCTCATAGGGTTCTGGTCACTATATAGTGCATTACTGTTGACCAGGGCTCACAAGGCTCACAGGGCTCACATGGCTCTGTTCACTATATAGTGCACTACTGTTGACCAGGGCTCTGTTCACTATATAGTGCACTACTGTTGACCAGGGCTTATAGGGCTCACAGGGCTCTGTTCACTATATAGTGCACTACTGTTGACCAGGGCTCATAGGGTTCACAGGGCTCTGTTCACTATATAGTGCACTACTGTTGACCAGGGCTTATAGGGCTCACAGGGCTCTGTTCACTATATAGTGCACTACTGTTGACCAGTGCTCATAGGGTTCACAGGGATCTGTTCACTATATAGTGCACCACTGTTGACCAGGGCTCTGTTCACTATATAGTGCACTACTGTTGACCAGTGCTCATAGGGTTCACAGGGCTCTGTTCACTATATAGTGCACTACTGTTGACCAGGGCTCATAGGGCTCTGTTCATTATATAGTGCACTACTGTTGACCAGGGCTCATAGGGCTCACAGGGCTCTGTTCACTATATAGTGCACTACTGTTGACCAGGGCTCATAGGGCTCTGTTCATTATATAGTGCACTACTGTTGACCAGGGCTCATAGGGCTCACAGGGCTCTGTTCACTATATAGTGAACTACTGTTGACCAGGGCTCATAGGGCTCTGTTCATTATATAGTGCACTACTGTTGACCAGGGCTCATAGGGCTCACAGGGCTCTGTTCACTATATAGTGCACTACTGTTGACCAGGGCTTATAGTGCACTATATAGGGAATAGGTGGTGCACTATATAGGGAATAGGTAGTGCACTATGAAGGGAATATGTAGTGCACTATTTAGGGAATAGGTAGTGCACTATATAGGGAATAGGTAGTGCGCTATATAGGGAATAGGTAGTGCACTATATAGGGAATAGGTAGCTCTGTTCACTATATAGTGCACTACTGTTGACCAGGGCTTATAGTGCACTATATAGGGAATAGTTGGTGCACTATATAGGGAATAGGTAGTGCACTATGAAGGGAATATGTAGTGCACTATTTAGGGAATAGGTAGTGCACTATATAGGGAATAGGTAGTGCGCTATATAGGGAATAGGTAGTGCACTATATAGAGAATAGGTAGTGCACTATATAGGGAATAGGTAGTGCACTATATAGGGAATAGGTAGTGCACTATATAGGGAATATGTAGTGCACTATATAGGGAATAGGTAGTGCGCTATATAGGGAATAGGTAGTGCACTATATAGGGAATAGGTAGTGCGCTAAATAGGGAATAGGTAGTGCGCTATATAGGGAATAGGTAGTGCACTATATAAGGAATAGGTAGTGCACTATATAGGGAATAGGCTGCCATGTGGGATGAAGCGTTGTCAACGAGGACAGAGAGAGAGAACAGCTGGCTGGAGTTCAACATGTCTAGGTCTGCGAGACAGACAGACGGTCATTAATGGTAGAGTCACCCCCAGTCATTAATGGTAGAGTCACCCCCAGTCATTAATGGTAGAGTCAGCCCCAGTCATTAATGGTAGAGTCACCCCCAGTCATTAATGGTAGAGTCAGCCCCCAGTCATTAATGGTAGAGTCACCCCCAGTCATTAATGGTAGAGTCAGCCCCAGTCATTAATGGTAGAGTCAGCCCCAGTCATTAATGGTAGTCAGCCCCAGTCATTAATGGTAGAGTCAGCCCCAGTCATTAATGGTAGAGTCAGCCCCAGTCATTAATGGTAGAGTCACCCCCAGTCATTAATGGTAGAGTCAGCCCCAGTCATTAATGGTAGAGTCAGCCCCCAGTCATTAATGGTAGAGTCACCCCCAGTCATTAATGGTAGAGTCACCCCCAGTCATTAATGGTAGAGTCACCCCCAGTCATTAATGGTAGAGTCAGCCCCAGTCATTAATGGTAGTCAGCCCCAGTCATTAATGGTAGAGTCACCCCCAGTCATTAATGGTAGAGTCACCCCCAGTCATTAATGGTAGAGTCAGCCCCAGTCATTAATGGTAGAGTCAGCCCCAGTCATTAATGGTAGAGTCAGCCCCAGTCATTAATGGTAGAGTCAGCCCCAGTCATTAATGGTAGAGTCAGCCCCAGTCATTAATGGTAGAGTCAGCCCCAGTCATTAATGGTAGAGTCAGCCCCCAGTCATTAATGGTAGAGTCAGCCCCAGTCATTAATGGTAGAGTCAGCCCCAGTCATTAATGGTAGAGTCACCCCCAGTCATTAATGGTAGAGTCAGCCCCAGTCATTAATGGTAGAGTCAGCCCCCAGTCATTAATGGTAGTCAGCCCCAGTCATTAATGGTAGAGTCAGCCCCAGTCATTAATGGTAGAGTCAGCCCCAGTCATTAATGGTAGAGTCAGCCCCAGTCATTAATGGTAGAGTCAGCCCCAGTCATTAATGGTAGAGTCAGCCCCAGTCATTAATGGTAGAGTCACCCCCAGTCATTAATGGTAGAGTCACCCCCAGTCATTAATGGTAGAGTCAGCCCCAGTCATTAATGGTAGTCAGCCCCAGTCATTAATGGTAGAGTCACCCCCAGTCATTAATGGTAGAGTCAGCCCCAGTCATTAATGGTAGAGTCACCCCCAGTCATTAATGGTAGAGTCAGCCCCAGTCATTAATGGTAGAGTCAGCCCCAGTCATTAATGGTAGAGTCACCCTCAGTCATTAATGGTAGAGTCAGCCCCAGTCATTAATGGTAGAGTCAGCCCCAGTCAGCCCCAGCCATTAATGGTAGAGTCAGCCCCAGTCATTAATGGTAGAGTCACCCCCAGTCATTAATGGTAGAGTCAGCCCCAGTCATTAATGGTAGAGTCAGCCCCAGTCATTAATGGTAGAGTCAGCCCCAGTCATTAATGGTAGAGTCAGCCCCAGTCATTAATGGTAGAGTCAGCCCCAGTCATTAATGGTAGAGTCAGCCCCACTCATTAATGGTAGAGTCACCCCCAGTCATTAATGGTAGAGTCAGCCCCAGTCATTAATGGTAGAGTCACCCCCAGTCATTAATGGTAGAGTCAGCCCCAGTCATTAATGGTAGTCAGCCCCAGTCATTAATGGTAGAGTCACCCCCAGTCATTAATGGTAGAGTCAGCCCCAGTCATTAATGGTAGAGTCACCCCCAGTCATTAATGGTAGAGTCAGCCCCAGTCATTAATGGTAGAGTCAGCCCCAGTCATTAATGGTAGAGTCACCCTCAGTCATTAATGGTAGAGTCAGCCCCAGTCATTAATGGTAGAGTCAGCCCCAGTCGTTAATGGTAGAGTCAGCCCCAGTCATTAATGGTAGAGTCACCCCCAGTCATTAATGGTAGAGTCAGCCCCAGTCATTAATGGTAGAGTCAGCCCCAGTCATTAATGGTAGAGTCAGCCCCAGTCATTAATGGTAGAGTCAGCCCCACTCATTAATGGTAGAGTCACCCCAGTCATTAATGGTAGAGTCAGCCCCAGTCATTAATGGTAGAGTCAGCCCCAGTCATTAATGGTAGAGTCAGCCCCAGTCATTAATGGTAGAGTCAGCCCCAGTCATTAATGGTAGAGTCACCCCAGTCATTAATGGTAGAGTCAGCCCCAGTCATTAATGGTAGAGTCAGCCCCAGTCATTAATGGTAGAGTCAGCCCCAGTCATTAATGGTAGAGTCAGCCCCAGTCATTAATGGTAGAGTCAGCCCCAGTCATTAATGGTAGAGTCAGCCCCAGTCATTAATGGTAGTCAGCCCCAGTCATTAATGGTAGAGTCAGCCCCAGTCATTAATGGTAGAGTCACCCCCAGTCATTAATGGTAGAGTCAGCCCCAGTCATTAATGGTAGAGTCAGCCCCAGTCATTAATGGTAGAGTCAGCCCCAGTCATTAATGGTAGAGTCAGCCCCAGTCATTAATGGTAGAGTCAGCCCCAGTCATTAATGGTAGTCAGCCCCAGTCATTAATGGTAGAGTCAGCCCCAGTCATTAATGGTAGAGTCAGCCCCAGTCATTAATGGTAGAGTCAGCCCCCAGTCATTAATGGTAGAGTCACCCCCAGTCATTAATGGTAGAGTCACCCCCAGTCATTAATGGTAGAGTCAGCCCCAGTCATTAATGGTAGAGTCAGCCCCAGTCATTAATGGTAGAGTCACCCCCAGTCATTAATGGTAGAGTCAGCCCCAGTCATTAATGGTAGAGTCAGCCCCAGTCATTAATGGTAGAGTCACCCCCAGTCATTAATGGTAGAGTCACCCCCAGTCATTAATGGTAGAGTCACCCCCAGTCATTAATGGTAGAGTCAGCCCCAGTCATTAATGGTAGAGTCACCCCCAGTCATTAATGGTAGAGTCAGCCCCAGTCATTAATGGTAGTCAGCCCCAGTCATTAATGGTAGAGTCAGCCCCAGTCATTAATGGTAGAGTCAGCCCCCAGTCATTAATGGTAGAGTCACCCCCAGTCATTAATGGTAGAGTCAGCCCCAGTCATTAATGGTAGAGTCAGCCCCAGTCATTAATGGTAGAGTCAGCCCCAGTCGTTAATGGTAGAGTCAGCCCCAGTCATTAATGGTAGAGTCAGCCCCAGTCATTAATGGTAGTCAGCCCCAGTCATTAATGGTAGTCAGCCCCAGTCATTAATGGTAGAGTCAGCCCCAGTCATTAATGGTAGAGTCACCCCCAGTCATTAATGGTAGAGTCAGCCCCAGTCATTAATGGTAGAGTCACCCCCAGTCATTAATGGTAGAGTCACCCCCAGTCATTAATGGTAGAGTCAGCCCCAGTCATTAATGGTAGAGTCAGCCCCAGTCATTAATGGTAGAGTCAGCCCCAGTCATTAATGGTAGAGTCACCCCCAGTCATTAATGGTAGAGTCATCCCCAGTCATTAATGGTAGAGTCACACCTCAGATAACAGACTGGTCTCTCTCTGCAGTGTACAGATAACAGACTGGTCTCTCTCTGCAGTGTACAGATAACAGACTGGTCTCTCTCTGTAGTGTACAGATAACAGACTGGTCTCTCTCTGCAGTGTTCAGATAACAGACTGGTCTCTCTCTGCAGTGTACAGATAACAGACTGGTCTCTCTCTGTAGTGTACAGATAACAGACTGGTCTCTCTCTGCAGTGTACAGTTAACAGACTGGTTTCTCTCTGCAGTGTACAGATAACAGGCTGGTCTCTCTCTGCAGTGTGCAGATAACAGGCTGGTCTCTCTCTGTAGTGTACAGATAACAGACTGGTCTCTCTCTGTAGTGTACAGATAACAGACTGGTCTCTCTCTGTAGTGTACAGATAACAGACTGGTCTCTCTCTGTAGTGTTCAGATAACAGACTGGTCTCTCTCTGTAGTGTTCAGATAACAGGCTGGTCTCTCTCTGTAGTGTTCAGATAACAGGCTGGTCTCTCTCTGTAGTGTACAGATAACAGGCTGGTCTCTCTCTGTAGTGTACAGATAACAGGCTGGTCTCTCTCTGTAGTGTACAGATAACAGACTGGTCTCTCTCTGTAGTGTTCAGATAACAGGCTGGTCTCTCTCTGTAGTGTACAGATAACAGGCTGGTCTCTCTCTGTAGTGTACAGATAACAGACTGGTCTCTCTCTGTAGTGTTCAGATAACAGGCTGGTCTCTCTCTGTAGTGTACAGATAACAGGCTGGTCTCTCTCTGTCGTGTACAGATAACAGGCTGGTCTCTCTCTGTAGTGTACAGATAACAGGCTGGTCTCTCTCTGTCGTGTACAGATAACAGACTGGTCTCTCTCTGTAGTGTTCAGATAACAGGCTAGGACATGAGTAATGTATCAAACATAACCCTTTACCAGCTAGGACATGCGTAATGTATCAAACATAACCCTTTACCAGCTAGGACATGAGTAATGTATCAAACATAACCCTTTACCAGCTAGGACATGAGTAATGTATCAAACATAACCCTTTACCAGCTAGGACATGAGTAATGTATCAAACATAACCCTTTATCAGCTAGGACATGAGTAATGTATCAAACATAACCCTTTACCGGGTAGGACATGAGTAATGTATCAACATAACCCTTTACCAGGTAGGACATGAGTAATGTATCAAACATAACCCTTTATCAGCTAGGACATGAGTAATGTATCAAACATAACCCTTTACCAGCTAGGACATGAGTAATGTATCAAACATAACCCTTTACCAGCTAGGACATGAGTAATGTATCAAACATAACCCTTTACCAGGTAGGACATGAGTAATGTATCAAACATAACCATTTACCAGGTAGGACATGAGTAATGTATCAAACATAACCCATTATCAGCTAGGACATGAGTAATGTATCAAACATAACCCTTCACCAGCTAGGACATGAGTAGCACAGCCATCTTATCTGTCTGTTATTCTCAACCTGATTGGCTCAATGTTAGCCTGGTTCCAGATCAGTTTGTTATGTCACCTGACAATGACCATATGTATTGGCAAGACAGCACAAACAGATCTGGGACCTGTCTGAAATCAATGTGTCATGTTGGAGCCTGGTTCCACTCTGCTCTGTGATTTGTAGGGAGAGTCTGAGTTTGCCCGCATCATGTCTCTGGTGGATCCCAACGGGTCCAACAAGGTGACCTTCCAGTCCTTCGTTGACTTCATGACTAGAGAGACCTCCGACTCGGACACCTCAGAGCAGGTCCTCGCCTCCTTCAAGATCCTGGCTGCTGATAAGGTGGGAAGTGATGGTTCTCTGTGTCTCTCTGGCTTCATCTCTGTGTCTCTGTCACTGGCTTCCTCTCTGTCTCTCTCACTGGCTTCCTCTCTGTCTCTGTCACTGGCTTCCTCTCTGTCTCTGTCTCTGTCACTGGCTTCCTCTCTGTCTCTGTCTGTCTCTCTCACTGGCTTCATCTCTGTCTCTGTCTGTCTCTCTCACTGGCTTCCTCTGTGTGTCCCTCTCACTGGCTTCATCTCTGTCTCTGTCACTGGCTTCATCTGTCTCTCTCACTGGCTTCCTCTCTGTCTCTCTCACTGGCTTCATCTGTCTCTCTCACTGGCTTCATCTCTGTCTCTCTCACTGGCTTCATCTCTGTCTCTCTCACTGGCTTCATCTCTGTCTCTCTCACTGGCTTCATCTCTGTCTCTCTCACTGGCTTCATCTCTGTCTCTCTCACTGGCTTCATCTCTGTCTCTCTCACTGGCTTCATCTCTGTCTCTGTCTGTCTCTCTCACTGGCTTCATCTCTGTCTCTCTCACTGGCTTCCTCTCTGTCTCTGTCACTGGCTTCATCTCTGTCTCTGTCTGTCTCTCTCACTGGCTTCATCTCTGTCTCTGTCTGTCTCTCTCACTGGCTTCATCTCTGTCTCTGTCTGTCTCTCTCACTGGCTTCATCTCTGTCTCTCTCACTGGCTTCCTCTCTGTCTCTGTGTCTCTCTCACTGGCTTCCTCTCTGTCTCTGTCACTGGCTTCATCTCTGTCTCTCTCACTGGCTTCATCTCTGTCTCTCTCACTGGCTTCATCTCTGTCTCTCTCACTGGCTTCATCTCTGTCTCTGTCTGTCTCTCTCACTGGCTTCATCTCTGTCTCTCTCACTGGCTTCCTCTCTGTCTCTGTCACTGGCTTCATCTCTGTCTCTGTCTGTCTCTCTCACTGGCTTCATCTCTGTCTCTGTCTGTCTCTCTCACTGGCTTCATCTCTGTCTCTGTCTGTCTCTCTCACTGGCTTCATCTCTGTCTCTCTCACTGGCTTCCTCTCTGTCTCTGTCTGTCTCTCTCACTGGCTTCATCTCTGTCTCTGTCTGTCTCTCTCACTGGCTTCATCTCTGTCTCTGTCTGTCTCTCTCACTGGCTTCCTCTCTGTCTCTCTCACTGGCTTCATCTCTGTCTCTGTCTGTCTCTCTCACTGGCTTCCTCTGTCTCTGTCACTGGCTTCATCTCTGTCTCTCTCACTGGCTTCATCTCTGTCTCTGTCTGTCTCTCACTGGCTTCATCTCTGTCTCTCTCACTGGCTTCCTCTCTGTGTCTCTCACTGGCTTCCTCTCTGTCCCTCTCACTGGCTTCCTCTCTGTCTCTGTCTGTCTCTCTCACTGGCTTCCTCTGTCTCTGTCTGTCCCTCTCACTGGCTTCATCTCTGTCTCTGTCTGTCTCTCTCACTGGCTTCATCTGTCTCTCTCACTGGCTTCATCTGTCTCTCTCACTGGCTTCATCTGTCTCTCTCACTGGCTTCCTCTCTGTCTCTCTCACTGGCTTCATCTCTGTCTCTCTCACTGGCTTCCTCTCTGTGTCTCTCACTGGCTTCCTCTCTGTCCCTCTCACTGGCTTCCTCTCTGTGTCTGTCTGTCTCTCTCACTGGCTTCATCTCTGTCTCTGTCTGTCTCTCTCACTGGCTTCATCTCTGTCTCTGTCTGTCTCTGTCACTGGCTTCATCTCTGTCCCTCTCACTGGCTTCCTCTGTCTCTCTCACTGGCTTCATCTCTGTCTCTGGTCTGTCTCTCTCACTGGCTTCCTCTCTGTCTCTGTGTCTCTCTCACTGGCTTCATCTCTGTCTCTCTCACTGGCTTCATCTCTGTCTCTCTCACTGGCTTCATCTCTGTCTCTGTCTGTCTCTCTCACTGGCTTCCTCTCTGTCTCTCTCACTGGCTTCATCTCTGTCTCTGTCTGTCTCTCTCACTGGCTTCCTCTCTGTCTCTGTCTGTCTCTCTCACTGGCTTCCTCTCTGTCTCTCTCACTGGCTTCATCTCTGTCTCTCTCACTGGCTTCATCTCTGTCTCTGTCTGTCTCTCTCACTGGCTTCCTCTCTGTCTCTCTCACTGGCTTCATCTCTGTCTCTCTCACTGGCTTCATCTCTGTCTCTCTCACTGGCTTCATCTCTGTCTCTCTCACTGGCTTCATCTCTGTCTCTCTCACTGGCTTCCTCTCTGTCTCTCTCACTGGCTTCATCTCTGTCTCTGTCTGTCTCTCTCACTGGCTTCATCTCTGTCTCTGTCTGTCTCTCTCACTGGCTTCATCTCTGTCTCTGTCTGTCTCTCTCACTGGCTTCATCTCTGTCTCTCTCACTGGCTTCCTCTCTGTCTCTGTCTGTCTCTCTCACTGGCTTCATCTCTGTCTCTGTCTGTCTCTCTCACTGGCTTCATCTCTGTCTCTGTCTGTCTCTCTCACTGGCTTCCTCTCTGTCTCTCTCACTGGCTTCATCTCTGTCTCTGTCTGTCTCTCTCACTGGCTTCCTCTGTCTCTGTCACTGGCTTCATCTCTGTCTCTCTCACTGGCTTCATCTCTGTCTCTGTCTGTCTCTCTCACTGGCTTCCTCTGTCTCTGTCACTGGCTTCATCTCTGTCTCTGTCTGTCTCTCTCACTGGCTTCATCTCTGTCTCTGTCTGTCTCTCTCACTCGCTTCCTCTCTGTCTCTGTCTGTCTCTCTCACTGGCTTCATCTCTGTCTCTCTCACTGGCTTCATCTCTGTCTCTGTCTGTCTCTCTCACTGGCTTCATCTCTGTGTCTGTCTGTCTCTCTCACTGGCTTCATCTCTGTCTCTGTCTGTCTCTCTCACTGGCTTCATCTCTGTCTCTGTGTCTCTCTCACTGGCTTCATCTCTGTCTCTGTCTGTCTCTCTCACTGGCTTCCTCTCTGTCTCTCTCACTGGCTTCATCTCTGTCTCTGGTCTGTCTCTCTCACTGGCTTCCTCTCTGTCTCTGTGTCTCTCTCACTGGCTTCATCTCTGTCTCTGTCTGTCTCTCTCACTGGCTTCCTCTCTGTCTCTGTCTGTCTCTCTCACTGGCTTCCTCTCTGTCTCTGTCTGTCTCTCTCACTGGCTTCCTCTCTGTCTCTGTGTCTCTGTCACTGGCTTCCTCTCTGTCTCTCTCACTGGCTTCATCTCTGTCCCTCTCACTGGCTTCATCTCTGTCTCTGTGTCTCTGTCACTGGCTTCCTCTCTGTCTCTCTCACTGGCTTCATCTCTGTCCCTCTCACTGGCTTCATCTCTGTCTCTCTCACTGGCTTCCTCTCTGTCTCTGTCTGTCTCTCTCACTGGCTTCCTCTCTGTCTCTCTCACTGGCTTCCTCTGTGTCTCTCTCACTGGCTTCATCTCTGTCTCTGACTGTCTCTCTCACTGGCTTCATCTGTCTCTGTCTGTCTCTCTCACTGGCTTCCTCTCTGTCTCTCTCACTGGCTTCCTCTGTGTCTCTCTCACTGGCTTCATCTCTGTCTCTGACTGTCTCTCTCACTGGCTTCATCTCTGTCTCTCTCACTCGCTTCCTCTCTGTCTCTCTCACTGGCTTCATCTCTGTCTCTCTCACTCGCTTCCTCTCTGTCTCTCTCACTGGCTTCATCTCTGTGTCTGTCTGTCTCTCTCACTGGCTTCATCTCTGTCTCTGTCTGTCTCTCTCACTGGCTTCATCTCTGTCTCTCTCACTCGCTTCCTCTCTGTCTCTCTCACTGGCTTCATCTCTGTCTCTCTCACTCGCTTCCTCTCTGTCTCTCTCACTGGCTTCCTCTCTGTCTCTCTCACTGGCTTCATCTCTGTCTCTCTCACTGGCTTCCTCTCTGTCTCTGTCTGTCACTCTCACTGGCTTCATCTCTGTCTCTGTCTGTCTCTCTCACTGGCTTCATCTCTGTCTCTGTCTGTCTCTCTCACTGGCTTCATCTCTGTCTCTGTCTGTCTCTCTCACTGGCTTCATCTCTGTCTCTGGTCTGTCTCTCTCACTGGCTTCATCTCTGTGTCTGTCTGTCTCTCTCACTGGCTTCCTCTGTCTCTGTCTGTCTCTCTCACTGGCTTCCTCTCTGTCTCTGTGTCTCTCTCACTGGCTTCATCTCTGTCTCTGTCTGTCTCTCTCACTGGCTTCATCTCTGTCTCTCTCACTGGCTTCATCTCTGTCTCTGTCTGTCTCACTCGCTTCATCTCTGTCTCTGTCTGTCTCTCTCACTGGCTTCATCTCTGTGTCTGACTGTCTCTCTCACTGGCTTCATCTCTGTCTCTCTCACTGGCTTCATCTCTGTCTCTGTCTGTCTCTCTCACTGGCTTCATCTCTGTCTCTGTCTGTCTCTCTCACTGGCTTCATCTCTGTCTCTCTCACTGGCTTCATCTCTGTCTCTGGTCTGTCTCTCTCACTGGCTTCATCTCTGTCTCTGTCTGTCTCTCTCACTGGCTTCATCTCTGTCTCTGGTCTGTCTCTCTCACTGGCTTCATCTCTGTCTCTGTCACTGGCTTCATCTCTGTCTCTGTCTGTCTCTCTCACTGGCTTCATCTCTGTCTCTGTCTGTCTCTCTCACTGGCTTCATCTCTGTCTCTGGTCTGTCTCTCTCACTGGCTTCCTCTCTGTCTCTGGTCTGTCTCTCTCACTGGCTTCCTCTCTGTCTCTGGTCTGTCTCTCTCACTGGCTTCCTCTCTGTCTCTGGTCTGTCTCTCTCACTGGCTTCCTCTCTGTCTCTGGTCTGTCTCTCTCACTGGCTTCCTCTCTGTCTCTGTCTGTCTCTCTCACTGGCTTCATCTCTGTCTCTGTCTGTCTCTCTCACTGGCTTCCTCTCTGTCTCTCTCACTCACTTCCTCTCTGTCTCTGTCTGTCTCTCTCACTGGCTTCCTCTCTGTCTCTGGTCTGTCTCTCTCACTGGCTTCCTCTCTGACTCTGTCTGTCTCTCTCACTGGCTTCCTCTCTGTCTCTGTCTGTCTCTCTCACTCGCTTTCTCTGTGTCTCTCTCACTGGCTTCCTCTCTGTCTCTGTCTGTCTCTCTCACTGGCTTCATCTCTGTGTCTGTCTGTCTCTCTCACTGGCTTCATCTCTGTCTCTGTCTGTCTCTCTCACTGGCTTCATCTCTGTCTCTGTGTCTCTCTCACTGGCTTCCTCTCTGTCTCTGTCTGTCTCTCTCACTGGCTTCATCTCTGTCTCTGTCTGTCTCTCTCACTGGCTTCATCTCTGTCTCTGTCTGTCTCTCTCACTGGCTTCATCTCTGTCTCTCTCACTGGCTTCATCTCTGTCCCTCTCACTGGCTTCATCTCTGTCTCTGTCTGTCTCTCTCACTGGCTTCATCTCTGTGTCTCTCTCACTCGCTTCCTCTCTGTGTCTGTCTGTCTCTCTCACTGGCTTCATCTCTGTCTCTGGTCTGTCTCTCTCACTGGCTTCCTCTCTGTCTCTGGTCTGTCTCTCTCACTGGCTTCCTCTCTGTCTCTGGTCTGTCTCTCTCACTGGCTTCCTCTCTGTCTCTGGTCTGTCTCTCTCACTGGCTTCATCTCTGTCTCTGGTCTGTCTCTCTCACTGGCTTCCTCTCTGTCTCTGGTCTGTCTCTCTCACTGGCTTCCTCTCTGTCTCTGGTCTGTCTCTCTCACTGGCTTCCTCTCTGTCTCTGGTCTGTCTCTCTCACTGGCTTCCTCTCTGTCTCTGTCTGTCTCTCTCACTGGCTTCCTCTCTGTCTCTGGTCTGTCTCTGTCACTGGCTTCCTCTCTGTCTCTGTGTCTCTGTCACTGGCTTCCTCTCTGTCTCTCTCTGTCTCTCTCACTGGCTTCATCTCTGTCTCTGTCTGTCTCTCTCACTGGCTTCATCTCTGTCTCTCTCACTGGCTTCATCTCTGTGTCTGTCTGTCTCTCTCACTGGCTTCATCTCTGTGTCTGTCTGTCTCTCTCACTGGCTTCATCTCTGTGTCTCTCTCACTCGCTTCCTCTCTGTGTCTGTCTGTCTCTCTCACTGGCTTCATCTCTGTCTCTGTCTGTCTCTCTCACTGGCTTCATCTCTGTCTCTGGTCTGTCTCTCTCACTGGCTTCATCTCTGTCTCTGTCTGTCTCTCTCACTGGCTTCATCTCTGTCTCTGGTCTGTCTCTCTCACTGGCTTCATCTCTGTCTCTGTCACTGGCTTCATCTCTGTCTCTGTCTGTCTCTCTCACTGGCTTCATCTCTGTCTCTGTCTGTCTCTCTCACTGGCTTCATCTCTGTCTCTGGTCTGTCTCTCTCACTGGCTTCCTCTCTGTCTCTGGTCTGTCTCTCTCACTGGCTTCCTCTCTGTCTCTGGTCTGTCTCTCTCACTGGCTTCCTCTCTGTCTCTGGTCTGTCTCTCTCACTGGCTTCCTCTCTGTCTCTGGTCTGTCTCTCTCACTGGCTTCCTCTCTGTCTCTGTCTGTCTCTCTCACTGGCTTCATCTCTGTCTCTGTCTGTCTCTCTCACTGGCTTCCTCTCTGTCTCTCTCACTCACTTCCTCTCTGTCTCTGTCTGTCTCTCTCACTGGCTTCCTCTCTGTCTCTGGTCTGTCTCTCTCACTGGCTTCCTCTCTGTCTCTGTCTGTCTCTCTCACTGGCTTCCTCTCTGTCTCTGTCTGTCTCTCTCACTCGCTTTCTCTGTGTCTCTCTCACTGGCTTCCTCTCTGTCTCTGTCTGTCTCTCTCACTGGCTTCATCTCTGTGTCTGTCTGTCTCTCTCACTGGCTTCATCTCTGTCTCTGTCTGTCTCTCTCACTGGCTTCATCTCTGTCTCTGTGTCTCTCTCACTGGCTTCCTCTCTGTCTCTGTCTGTCTCTCTCACTGGCTTCATCTCTGTCTCTGTCTGTCTCTCTCACTGGCTTCATCTCTGTCTCTGTCTGTCTCTCTCACTGGCTTCATCTCTGTCTCTGTCTGTCTCTCTCACTGGCTTCCTCTCTGTCTCTGTCTGTCTCTCTCACTCGCTTCCTCTCTGTGTCTGTCTGTCTCTCTCACTCGCTTTCTCTGTGTCTCTCTCACTGGCTTCCTCTCTGTCTCTGTCTGTCTCTCTCACTCGCTTCCTCTCTGTCTCTGTCTGTCTCTCTCACTGGCTTCATCTCTGTCTCTCTCACTGGCTTCATCTCTGTCTCTGGTCTGTCTCTCTCACTCGCTTCCTCTCTGTCTCTGTCTGTCTCTCTCACTCGCTTCCTCTCTGTGTCTGTCTGTCTCTCTCACTCGCTTTCTCTATGTCTCTCTCACTCACTTCCTCTCTGTCTCTGTCTGTCTCTCTCACTGGCTTAATCTCTGTCTCTGTCTGTCTCTCTCACTGGCTTCCTCTCTGTCTCTGTCTGTCTCTCTCACTGGCTTCCTCTCTGTCTCTGTCTGTCTCTCTCACTCGCTTCCTCTCTGTCTCTCTCACTGGCTTCATCTCTGTGTCTGTCTGTCTCTCTCACTCACTTCCTCTCTGTCTCTGTCTGTCTCTCTCACTGGCTTCCTCTCTGTCTCTGTCTGTCTCTCTCACTGGCTTCATCTCTGTCTCTGTCTGTCTCTCTCACTGGCTTCCTCTCTGTCCCTGGTCTGTCTCTCTCACTGGCTTCCTCTCTGTCTCTCTCACTGGCTTCCTCTCTGTCTCTCTCTGTCTCTCTCACTCGCTTCCTCTCTGTCTCTGGTCTGTCTCTCTCACTGGCTTCCTCTCTGTCTCTGTCTGTCTCTCTCACTGGCTTCCTCTCTGTCTCTGTCTGTCTCTCTCACTGGCTTCATCTCTGTCTCTGTCTGTCTCTCTCACTGGCTTCCTCTCTGTCTCTGTCTGTCTCTCTCACTGGCTTCCTCTCTGTCTCTGTCTGTCTCTCTCACTGGCTTCATCTCTGTCTCTGTCTGTCTCTCTCACTCGCTTCCTCTCTGTGTCTGTCTGTCTCTCTCACTCGCTTCCTCTCTGTCTCTGTCTGTCTCTCTCACTGGCTTCCTCTCTGTCTCTGTCTGTCTCTCTCACTCGCTTCCTCTCTGTGTCTGTCTGTCTCTCTCACTCGCTTCCTCTCTGTCTCTGTCTGTCTCTCTCACTCGCTTCCTCTCTGTCTCTCTCACTGGCTTCATCTCTGTCTCTGTCTGTCTCTCTCACTCGCTTCCTCTCTGTCTCTCTCACTGGCTTCATCTCTGTCTCTGTCTGTCTCTCTCACTGGCTTCATCTCTGTCTCTGTCTGTCTCTCTCACTGGCTTCATCTCTGTCTCTGTCTGTCTCTCTCACTGGCTTCATCTCTGTCTCTGTCTGTCTCTCTCACTCGCTTCCTCTCTGTCTCTCTCACTCACTTCCTCTCTGTCTCTGTCTGTCTCTCTCACTCGCTTCCTCTCTGTGTCTGTCTGTCTCTCTCACTCGCTTCCTCTCTGTCTCTGTCTGTCTCTCTCACTCGCTTCCTCTCTGTCTCTCTCACTCACTTCCTCTCTGTCTCTGTCTGTCTCTCTCACTCGCTTCCTCTCTGTCTCTGTCTGTCTCTCTCACTCGCTTCCTCTCTGTCTCTGGTCTGTCTCTCTCACTCGCTTCCTCTCTGTCTCTGTCTGTCTCTCTCACTCGCTTCCTCTCTGTCTCTGTCTGTCTCTCTCACTCGCTTCCTCTCTGTCTCTGTCTGTCTCTCTCACTCGCTTTCTCTATGTCTCTCTCACTCGCTTCCTCTCTGTCTCTGTCTGTCTCTCTCACTGGCTTCCTCTCTGTGTCTGTCTGTCTCTCTCACTCGCTTCCTCTCTGTCTCTGTCTGTCTCTCTCACTCGCTTCCTCTCTGTCTCTGTCTGTCTCTCTCACTGGCTTCCTCTCTGTGTCTGTCTGTCTCTCTCACTCGCTTCCTCTCTGTGTCTGTCTGTCTCTCTCACTGGCTTCCTCTCTGTCTCTGTCTGTCTCTCTCACTCGCTTCCTCTCTGTCTCTGTCTGTCTCTCTCACTGGCTTCCTCTCTGTCTCTGTCTGTCTCTCTCACTCGCTTCCTCTCTGTCTCTGTCTGTCTCTCTCACTGGCTTCCTCTCTGTGTCTGTCTGTCTCTCTCACTCGCTTCCTCTCTGTGTCTGTCTGTCTCTCTCACTGGCTTCCTCTCTGTCTCTGTCTGTCTCTCTCACTCGCTTCCTCTCTGTCTCTGTCTGTCTCTCTCACTGGCTTCCTCTCTGTGTCTGTCTGTCTCTCTCACTGGCTTCCTCTCTGTCTCTGTCTGTCTCTCTCACTCGCTTCCTCTCTGTCTCTGTCTGTCTCTCTCACTGGCTTCCTCTCTGTGTCTCTCTCACTGGCTTCCTCTCTGTGTCTGTCTGTCTCTCTCACTGGCTTCATCTCTGTGTCTGTCTGTCTCTCTCACTGGCTTCCTCTCTGTCTCTCTCTGTCTCTCTCACTCGCTTCCTCTCTGTCTCTGTCTGTCTCTCTCACTCGCTTTCTCTATGTCTCTCTCACTGGCTTCCTCTCTGTCTCTGTCTGTCTCTCTCACTGGCTTCCTCTCTGTCTCTGTCTGTCTCTCTCACTCGCTTCCTCTCTGTCTCTGTCTGTCTCTCTCACTGGCTTCATCTCTGTGTCTCTCTCACTCGCTTCATCTCTGTCTCTGTCTGTCTCTCTCACTGGCTTCCTCTCTGTCTCTGTCTGTCTCTCTCACTGGCTTCATCTCTGTCTCTGTCTGTCTCTCTCACTGGCTTCATCTCTGTCTCTGTCTGTCTCTCTCACTGGCTTCATCTCTGTCTCTGTCTGTCTCTCTCACTGGCTTCATCTCTGTCTCTGTCTGTCTCTCTCACTGGCTTCATCTCTGTCTCTGTCTGTCTCTCTCACTCGCTTCCTCTCTGTCTCTGTCTGTCTCTCTCACTCGCTTCCTCTCTGTCTCTGTCTGTCTCTCTCACTGGCTTCATCTCTGTCTCTGTCTGTCTCTCTCACTGGCTTCCTCTCTGTGTCTGTCTGTCTCTCTCACTCGCTTCCTCTCTGTCTCTGTCTGTCTCTCTCACTGGCTTCATCTCTGTCTCTGTCTGTCTCTCTCACTCGCTTCCTCTCTGTCTCTCTCACTGGCTTCATCTCTGTCTCTCTCACTCGCTTCCTCTCTGTGTCTCTCTCACTGGCTTCATCTCTGTCTCTCTCACTCGCTTCCTCTCTGTGTCTCTCTCACTGGCTTCATCTCTGTCTCTGTCTGTCTCTCTCACTCGCTTCCTCTCTGTCTCTGTCTGTCTCTCTCACTCGCTTCCTCTCTGTCTCTGTCTGTCTCTCTCACTGGCTTCATCTCTGTCTCTCTCACTGGCTTCCTCTCTGTCTCTGTCTGTCTCTCTCACTCGCTTCCTCTCTGTCTCTGTCTGTCTCTCTCACTCGCTTCCTCTCTGTCTCTGTCTGTCTCTCTCACTCGCTTCCTCTCTGTCTCTGTCTGTCTCTCTCACTGGCTTCATCTCTGTCTCTGTCTGTCTCTCTCACTCGCTTCCTCTCTGTGTCTGTCTGTCTCTCTCACTCGCTTCCTCTCTGTCTCTGTCTGTCTCTCTCACTCGCTTTCTCTATGTCTCTCTCACTGGCTTCCTCTCTGTCTCTCTCTGTCTCTCTCACTCGCTTCCTCTCTGTCTCTGTCTGTCTCTCTCACTCGCTTCCTCTCTGTCTCTGTCTGTCTCTCTCACTCGCTTCCTCTCTGTCTCTGTCTGTCTCTCTCACTCGCTTCCTCTCTGTCTCTGTCTGTCTCTCTCACTCGCTTCCTCTCTGTCTCTGTCTGTCTCTCTCACTCGCTTCCTCTCTGTGTCTGTCTGTCTCTCTCACTCGCTTCCTCTCTGTCTCTGTCTGTCTCTCTCACTCACTTCCTCTCTGTCTCTGTCTGTCTCTCTCACTCGCTTCCTCTCTGTCTCTGTCTGTCTCTCTCACTCGCTTTCTCTATGTCTCTCTCACTGGCTTCCTCTCTGTCTCTCTCATTCGCTTCATCTCTGTCTCTGTCTGTCTCTCTCACTCGCTTCCTCTCTGTCTCTCTCTGTCTCTCTCACTCGCTTCCTCTCTGTCTCTCTCACTCACTTCCTCTCTGTCTCTGTCTGTCTCTCTCACTCGCTTCCTCTCTGTCTCTGTCTGTCTCTCTCACTCGCTTTCTCTATGTCTCTCTCACTCGCTTTCTCTCTGTCTCTGTCTGTCTCTCTCACTCGCTTCATCTCTGTCTCTGTCTGTCTCTCTCACTCGCTTCCTCTCTGTCTCTGTCTGTCTCTCTCACTGGCTTCCTCTCTGTCTCTGTGTCTCTCTCACTGGCTTCATCTCTGTCTCTGTCTGTCTCTCTCACTGGCTTCATCTCTGTCTCTCTCACTGGCTTCATCTCTGTCTCTGTCTGTCTCACTCGCTTCATCTCTGTCTCTGTCTGTCTCTCTCACTGGCTTCATCTCTGTGTCTGACTGTCTCTCTCACTGGCTTCATCTCTGTCTCTCTCACTGGCTTCATCTCTGTCTCTGTCTGTCTCTCTCACTGGCTTCATCTCTGTCTCTGTCTGTCTCTCTCACTGGCTTCATCTCTGTCTCTCTCACTGGCTTCATCTCTGTCTCTGGTCTGTCTCTCTCACTGGCTTCATCTCTGTCTCTGTCTGTCTCTCTCACTGGCTTCATCTCTGTCTCTGGTCTGTCTCTCTCACTGGCTTCATCTCTGTCTCTGTCACTGGCTTCATCTCTGTCTCTGTCTGTCTCTCTCACTGGCTTCATCTCTGTCTCTGTCTGTCTCTCTCACTGGCTTCATCTCTGTCTCTGGTCTGTCTCTCTCACTGGCTTCCTCTCTGTCTCTGGTCTGTCTCTCTCACTGGCTTCCTCTCTGTCTCTGGTCTGTCTCTCTCACTGGCTTCCTCTCTGTCTCTGGTCTGTCTCTCTCACTGGCTTCCTCTCTGTCTCTGGTCTGTCTCTCTCACTGGCTTCCTCTCTGTCTCTGTCTGTCTCTCTCACTGGCTTCATCTCTGTCTCTGTCTGTCTCTCTCACTGGCTTCCTCTCTGTCTCTCTCACTCACTTCCTCTCTGTCTCTGTCTGTCTCTCTCACTGGCTTCCTCTCTGTCTCTGGTCTGTCTCTCTCACTGGCTTCCTCTCTGACTCTGTCTGTCTCTCTCACTGGCTTCCTCTCTGTCTCTGTCTGTCTCTCTCACTCGCTTTCTCTGTGTCTCTCTCACTGGCTTCCTCTCTGTCTCTGTCTGTCTCTCTCACTGGCTTCATCTCTGTGTCTGTCTGTCTCTCTCACTGGCTTCATCTCTGTCTCTGTCTGTCTCTCTCACTGGCTTCATCTCTGTCTCTGTGTCTCTCTCACTGGCTTCCTCTCTGTCTCTGTCTGTCTCTCTCACTGGCTTCATCTCTGTCTCTGTCTGTCTCTCTCACTGGCTTCATCTCTGTCTCTGTCTGTCTCTCTCACTGGCTTCATCTCTGTCTCTCTCACTGGCTTCATCTCTGTCCCTCTCACTGGCTTCATCTCTGTCTCTGTCTGTCTCTCTCACTGGCTTCATCTCTGTGTCTCTCTCACTCGCTTCCTCTCTGTGTCTGTCTGTCTCTCTCACTGGCTTCATCTCTGTCTCTGGTCTGTCTCTCTCACTGGCTTCCTCTCTGTCTCTGGTCTGTCTCTCTCACTGGCTTCCTCTCTGTCTCTGGTCTGTCTCTCTCACTGGCTTCCTCTCTGTCTCTGGTCTGTCTCTCTCACTGGCTTCATCTCTGTCTCTGGTCTGTCTCTCTCACTGGCTTCCTCTCTGTCTCTGGTCTGTCTCTCTCACTGGCTTCCTCTCTGTCTCTGGTCTGTCTCTCTCACTGGCTTCCTCTCTGTCTCTGGTCTGTCTCTCTCACTGGCTTCCTCTCTGTCTCTGTCTGTCTCTCTCACTGGCTTCCTCTCTGTCTCTGGTCTGTCTCTGTCACTGGCTTCCTCTCTGTCTCTGTGTCTCTGTCACTGGCTTCCTCTCTGTCTCTCTCTGTCTCTCTCACTGGCTTCATCTCTGTCTCTGTCTGTCTCTCTCACTGGCTTCATCTCTGTCTCTCTCACTGGCTTCATCTCTGTGTCTGTCTGTCTCTCTCACTGGCTTCATCTCTGTGTCTGTCTGTCTCTCTCACTGGCTTCATCTCTGTGTCTCTCTCACTCGCTTCCTCTCTGTGTCTGTCTGTCTCTCTCACTGGCTTCATCTCTGTCTCTGTCTGTCTCTCTCACTGGCTTCATCTCTGTCTCTGGTCTGTCTCTCTCACTGGCTTCATCTCTGTCTCTGTCTGTCTCTCTCACTGGCTTCATCTCTGTCTCTGGTCTGTCTCTCTCACTGGCTTCATCTCTGTCTCTGTCACTGGCTTCATCTCTGTCTCTGTCTGTCTCTCTCACTGGCTTCATCTCTGTCTCTGTCTGTCTCTCTCACTGGCTTCATCTCTGTCTCTGGTCTGTCTCTCTCACTGGCTTCCTCTCTGTCTCTGGTCTGTCTCTCTCACTGGCTTCCTCTCTGTCTCTGGTCTGTCTCTCTCACTGGCTTCCTCTCTGTCTCTGGTCTGTCTCTCTCACTGGCTTCCTCTCTGTCTCTGGTCTGTCTCTCTCACTGGCTTCCTCTCTGTCTCTGTCTGTCTCTCTCACTGGCTTCATCTCTGTCTCTGTCTGTCTCTCTCACTGGCTTCCTCTCTGTCTCTCTCACTCACTTCCTCTCTGTCTCTGTCTGTCTCTCTCACTGGCTTCCTCTCTGTCTCTGGTCTGTCTCTCTCACTGGCTTCCTCTCTGTCTCTGTCTGTCTCTCTCACTGGCTTCCTCTCTGTCTCTGTCTGTCTCTCTCACTCGCTTTCTCTGTGTCTCTCTCACTGGCTTCCTCTCTGTCTCTGTCTGTCTCTCTCACTGGCTTCATCTCTGTGTCTGTCTGTCTCTCTCACTGGCTTCATCTCTGTCTCTGTCTGTCTCTCTCACTGGCTTCATCTCTGTCTCTGTGTCTCTCTCACTGGCTTCCTCTCTGTCTCTGTCTGTCTCTCTCACTGGCTTCATCTCTGTCTCTGTCTGTCTCTCTCACTGGCTTCATCTCTGTCTCTGTCTGTCTCTCTCACTGGCTTCATCTCTGTCTCTGTCTGTCTCTCTCACTGGCTTCCTCTCTGTCTCTGTCTGTCTCTCTCACTCGCTTCCTCTCTGTGTCTGTCTGTCTCTCTCACTCGCTTTCTCTGTGTCTCTCTCACTGGCTTCCTCTCTGTCTCTGTCTGTCTCTCTCACTCGCTTCCTCTCTGTCTCTGTCTGTCTCTCTCACTGGCTTCATCTCTGTCTCTCTCACTGGCTTCATCTCTGTCTCTGGTCTGTCTCTCTCACTCGCTTCCTCTCTGTCTCTGTCTGTCTCTCTCACTCGCTTCTCTCTGTCTCTGTCTGTCTGTCTCTCGCTTCTCTCTGTCTCTGTCTGTCTCTCTATGTCTCTCTCTCACTCACTTCCTCTCTGTCTCTGTCTGTCTCTCTCACTGGCTTAATCTCTGTCTCTGTCTGTCTCTCTCACTGGCTTCCTCTCTGTCTCTGTCTGTCTCTCTCACTGGCTTCCTCTCTGTCTCTGTCTGTCTCTCTCACTCGCTTCCTCTCTGTCTCTCTCACTGGCTTCATCTCTGTGTCTGTCTGTCTCTCTCACTCACTTCCTCTCTGTCTCTGTCTGTCTCTCTCACTGGCTTCCTCTCTGTCTCTGTCTGTCTCTCTCACTGGCTTCATCTCTGTCTCTGTCTGTCTCTCTCACTGGCTTCCTCTGTGTCCCTGGTCTGTCTCTCTCACTGGCTTCCTCTCTGTCTCTCTCACTGGCTTCCTCTCTGTCTCTCTCTGTCTCTCACTCACTCGCTTCCTCTCTGTCTCTGGTCTGTCTCTCTCACTGGCTTCCTCTCTGTCTCTGTCTGTCTCTCTCACTGGCTTCCTCTCTGTCTCTGTCTGTCTCTCTCACTGGCTTCATCTCTGTCTCTGTCTGTCTCTCTCACTGGCTTCCTCTCTGTCTCTGTCTGTCTCTCTCACTGGCTTCCTCTCTGTCTCTGTCTGTCTCTCTCACTGGCTTCATCTCTGTCTCTGTCTGTCTCTCTCACTCGCTTCCTCTCTGTGTCTGTCTGTCTCTCTCACTCGCTTCCTCTCTGTCTCTGTCTGTCTCTCTCACTGGCTTCCTCTCTGTCTCTGTCTGTCTCTCTCACTCGCTTCCTCTCTGTGTCTGTCTGTCTCTCTCACTCGCTTCCTCTCTGTCTCTGTCTGTCTCTCTCACTCGCTTCCTCTCTGTCTCTCTCACTGGCTTCATCTCTGTCTCTGTCTGTCTCTCTCACTCGCTTCCTCTCTGTCTCTCTCACTGGCTTCATCTCTGTCTCTGTCTGTCTCTCTCACTGGCTTCATCTCTGTCTCTGTCTGTCTCTCTCACTGGCTTCATCTCTGTCTCTGTCTGTCTCTCTCACTGGCTTCATCTCTGTCTCTGTCTGTCTCTCTCACTCGCTTCCTCTCTGTCTCTCTCACTCACTTCCTCTC